>NC_092255.1:15193062-15210562 GCF_036320965.1 Panulirus ornatus
AGCTCTGCTCTGAAACCACAGGGTGAGTAGAATTCTGGACGCGGAGACATCGTCGAGCCGACTCGATGACGCCACGCCTGGAAGACTTTGGGACTCTGGCCCAGCTGGAGACAAAGGCGACGCGGCCTCACGTCTTTCATGGGTTTGGGTGAGAAGCGTCTGGCAATGCCACTACGAGGCGAACTTTCGTTTTCGTAATGAGTGACTTCCATCTTCTTGACACCGACCAGATGTAACCAAGATGTAAGAGGGGGTTCCCGGATCTCTTGCTGCCCAGGGGGACTTCGACCTCCCCATGACCAGTGGTACTGAGGGATACTCCCACTGGGATAGGCAATGGTTCCTCAGATCAAAGTTCATTCATGGGAGAGGGGAGATGACCCAGATATATATATATATATATATATATATATATATATATATATATATATATATATATATATATTCTTTTTTCTTTTAAACTATTCGCCATTTCCCGCGTTAGCGAGGTAGCATTAAGAACAGAGGACTGGGCCTTTGAGGGAATACCCTCACCTGGCCCAATTCTCTGTTCCTTCTTTTGGAAAATTTAAAAAAAAAAAAACGAGAGGGGAGGATTTCCAGCCCCCCGCTCCCTCCCCTTTTAGTCGCCTTCTACGACACGCAGGGAATACGTGGGAAGTATTCTTAATCCCCTATCCCCAGGGATAATATATATATATATATATATATATATATATATATATATATATATATATATATATATATATATATATATATATATATATATACGATGACCTTGCTGGGACCCATGAGCAAACTTGCATTCAATCTTACACACGAAAGATTTTGGAATACGGATTCCCACATACGTTCATGTCGGAACGATCGTGAGCCAGCCCAGGTAGAAGAGAATAGACAGGAATAAATATGGGAGAGCTATCTAGGATCCTCGTAGAGGAGGAAGATGACCAAATGGCAACAGATGAATAACAGATTCAGAGACATCAACCTCTACTTATACGACAATAACTTAATACCTTTTTTGACGGTAACACTTATATAAGACTTATATAAGACTTATATAAGTATGGCAGTACTTATAGGACAACTCTCTCAGAAAAAAAAATAGTTCTCTATTTGATATCGTGGCTTCGTCAGATTCGAGTCGCACTGAACCAGTGAGAGAAGTGGAGGCTCGTCTTCTTATGCTTCGTCAGGTTCGAGTCGCACTGAACCAGTGACGAAAAGTGGAGGCTCGTCTTCTGATGCTTCGTCAGGTTCGAGTCGCACTGAACCAGTGACGAAAAGTGGAGGTTCGTCTTCTGATGCTTCGTCAGGTTCGAGTCGCACTGAACCAGTGACGAAAAGTGGAGGTTCGTCTTCTTATGCTTCGTCAGGTTCGAGTCGCACTGAACCAGTGACGAAAAGTGGAGGCTCGTCTTCTGATGCTTCGTCAGGTTCGAGTCGCACTGAACCAGTGACGAAAAGTGGAGGTTCGTCTTCTGATGCTTCGTCAGGTTCGAGTCACACTGAACCAGTGAGAGAAATGGAGGCTCGTCTTCTGATGCTTCGTCAGGTTCGAGTCGCACTGAACCAGTGACGAAAAGTGGAGGTTCGTCTTCTTATGCTTCGTCAGGTTCGAGTCGCACTGAACCAGTGACGAAAAGTGGAGGCTCGTCTTCTGATGCTTCGTCAGGTTCGAGTCGCACTGAACCAGTGACGAAAAGTGGAGGTTCGTCTTCTTATGCTTCGTCAGGTTCGAGTCGCACTGAACCAGTGACAAAAAGTGGAGGCTCGTCTTCTGATGCTTCGTCAGGTTCGAGTCGCACTGAACCAGTGACGAAAAGTGGAGGTTCGTCTTCTGATGCTTCGTCAGGTTCGAGTCGCACTGAACCAGTGACGAAAAGTGGAGGTTCGTCTTCTGATGCTTCGTCAGGTTCGAGTCGCACTGAACCAGCGAGAGAAGCGGAGGCTCGTCTTCTGACAAGGAACATCAAAGACTCCTAACAGGTTGTGAGTGTTGACAGAGGGTAATACGTGAAGTGTTTGAACCAATTCAGCTCTTGAAATACAGGATGGAGAAGTTGACACGATCATCAGAATCACCTTCGCCATATTTTCCTGAACTTTTCATTCTTTCGGAACTCAAGTTTCTAGGTCCATCCAACCGCCTCTAGGTGTATCAGCGACCGTTTTCTATGTCTCAATTCTTGTGGACGATGGCACGTCCCTTGAGCATGATGATGGGACGCTTTACAACAACGATGAGACCCTTGAGCAAGACGGACCGACCCTTGAGCACGACGGACCGACCCTTGAGCACGACGGGACCGACCCTTGAGCATGACGGACCGACCCTTGAGCATGACGGACCGACCCTTGAGCATGACGGGACCGACCCTTGAGCATGACGGGACCGACCCTTGAGCATGACGAGACCAACCCTTGAGCACGATGGTACGACCCTTGAGCACGAAGGGACGACCCTTGAGCACGAAGACACGACCCTTGAGCACGACGAGACCGACCCTTGAGCACGACGGTACGACCCTTGAGCAGGAAGGGACGACCCTTGAGCACAAATTGACGACCCTTGAGCGCGACGGTGCGACCCTTGAGCACGACGAGACGACCCTTGCTTGGTTACGATGGCCTAAAACCTTTAACCCTACCCTTATGGGTTAGGTCAAAGGCCAGGTCGTCGCAGCCAAGGGTCATACCGTCGTACTCACCAGCATCAACAATGACACCTGAGAGGCTTCACATGAGCCAAAAGATTGGAAGTCCTCGGCTGACAGGCCTATGTCACAGGCAGACTTGCTGATGTCCTCAGTCCCCTCCCACTGAGGCATCTGGCCGTGACTAGTCTTACCCACTCAGCCAAAGAGACATACTGCCACCCGCGCTATGTTACATTACCCGCCTCCTATATATCCTCCCACGTCAAGCTCTGCGAACGAACAAACGGCTCCGGGACGAGCCCGCTACAAATTACGGCGGCGGGATGGCTCGGGTACGATCGGCCCGCGAAGATCCGGGAGCTAATGCTACGCACCGACCATTTGAGAAGGATGACTTGAGGGGGAGGGGGATCATACCGGAGCTCCGGGACGTCAGTCAACCGCGGGTGAGTTGATCCCCTAAAGACTGTACGGCTGAAACATCCCTTCCAGGAAGACAATAGTTCTTCTCTCTCTCTCTCCTCACGAGACTTTAAGACCTTATGACTCCATATACGGGACTTGAAGACCTTATGACTCCATATACGAGACTTGAAGACCTTATGACTCCATATACGAGACTTGAAGACCTTATGACTCCATATACGAGACTGGGAAGAAGCCACATGATACCACTCTTCGATTTCGTCTATTTTCCTTCCTTTTTTTTTCGAAATCATGAGGAGAATTCTATACATCACACAGGACGGGCTCAAGTTCGATCTATTCCGGTAGATCAATATACCAATTGGCGATTAATAACAGAGTACCGTCGCCATGATATCCTCCTTCGAAACCCTTGGGGGTCGTCTGGCTGACGGTACCCTACGCGGGCCTCCCAGCGTCCAGAACAACGACAGGTAATGCCAGCCAATCACGTGAAGAACCACAGACTTACCTTCATGTCTGTAGGGCAACAGACCCCCGGCTCCATTTCTCGCCGAAGACGACTCATGATTCGAACGTGGGCCTTGGATGCGTCGCGCCCATCAGGAATCCTCGCCAGCCATTCTGAAACACCGGAGATGACGAGGGTTAGAGCAAACAACCAATAACCACCCACTACTGGTGCAACAACCACTAAACTTCTACCCATTAATAACCCACAGACCCGTGGTGGATCAGGACTTGAAGGACACCAGAAAAGGGGAGAAAGAGGTTCCCCATTTATATCTCTGGTCTCTCGGAAGTGGAGTTGTAACTTCCACAAGTCCAAGAGCGTCATATGGAGAGATGTGCTACCTCGTTTGATTAATACGTCTTGAACAGGACCTAATCAGGATAATCTATGGCTTCCCTGGAAAAGCCACAACTTAGGCTGACGGACGGCATCTAAGTAGGAACCCCTTGCAATGCAGGATACCACATATAATGGGCCTGGAAACCCTCTGCACTGCAGAATACCACATATAATGGGTCTGGAAACCCTCTGCACTACAGGATACCACATATAATGGGTCTGGAACCCCTTCCAATGCAGGATACCACATATAATGGGTCTGGAAACCCTCTGCACTGCAGGATACTACATATAGCAAGCCTGGAACTCGTTTGTACTGCAGGATACCATACATATCAGGTCTGGAACCCCTTGACACTGCAGGATATCACGTACAACGGGTCGCACCTCCTTTCCATTGCAGGATACCGCATATAATGGTACTGGAACCCTTTTGTGCCTTAAAATACGACATACAATGGCCTTGGAACTCTCCCTCACACTGCAGGGTACCACATACAGTGGGTCTGGAACCCCTTTGCAATTAAGGATACGTCATACAATGGTCCTTAAGACCCAATGGATTGCCTCCTCGATCGAGCCACTCAAGCTAAACCTAAGACAATCTCCATTGTCAGATGTTCAATACCACTGAAGCCAAGTCCATCAATCCAATACCACTGAAGCCAAGTCCATCAGAACAGAAACCCGACGCCAAGAGGGTATAATCTATATGTAAACAAGTTTCGTACCCCGCAGCTGTTACAGTCAACATCAAACCTGAACTTAACAATCTAAAAACTACACTCCCTCCCTATCTAAACGGCTGAACTGGCAGTTACCTTAGTCAGAGGAACAATTGACGATACATCTCTCGAACTGAAGGTATTACGAATAGGCTGTGAAATTCCCGTGGGGCCACGACTGTCGGAGGGACTGAGATCATACACAGGGAAGTAACAGAGATGGTGGTACGTTACTATCTGCTGGAACAGAGGAGGAGGGCCAGGAGAGACTCTGTCACCCTGTGTTACATTACCCAACCGTTTAAAAGGGGAACATGTCTCACACTCCACCACTGGTCCGTTACTTTCTGTTACTCCTCCACCACCGTTCCGTTACTTGCTGTTACTCCTCCACCACCGTTCCGTTACTTGCTGTTACCCCTCCACCACCGTTCCGTTACTTGCTGTTACTCCTCCACCGCCGTTCCGTTACTTGCTGTTACTCCTAGGTCACGTCACACCCTCGTCACATCAGTTGCTGTCACTCCTCCAGTCACATCTCAGATTTTTCATTGCATCGTCATCTTCGCATCCTTGCAGTTCCTGGTCACGTCACGCACAAGTGTCACTCCCTCGTCACGTCACACCCTCTCACTCCATCGGCACTTCAGTCACCGTCACGTCACACACACTGTCACTCACTCCTCCCCGTCACTCACCCCAGAATGCGTAACTCATGCTCAGGCCTTATTTACATATATATGGACCTTACATGATGGATGATAAAGACGACTATGAAATTGTCGGTCTTCGCCACTACCACTACACCTCACCATGCCACTACACCTCAACGCTGCCAATACACCTCACTAATACCATCACACCTCACCATGCCACTACACCTCAACGCTGCCAATACACCTCACTAATACCACTACACCTCACCATGCCACTACACCTCAACGCTGCCAATACACCTCACTAATACCACTACACCTCACCATGCCACTACACCTCAACGCTGCCAATACACCTCACTAATACCACAACACCTCACCATGCCACTACACCTCAACGCTGCCAATACACCTAATACCACCACACCTCACCATGCCACTACAACTCAACGCTGCCAGTACACCTCACTAATACCACTACACCTCACCATGCCACAACACCTTAACGCTGCCAGTACACCTCACTAATACCACTACACCTCACCATGCCACTACTCTTCAACACTGCCACTAAACCTCAACACTGCCAATACACCTCATCACTACCACTACACCTCACTAATACCACTGCACCTCACTACTGCCACTACACCTCAACACTGTCAATAAACCTCATCATTGCCACTACACCTCACCATCCCACCACACCTCAACACCACCACTACACCTCACTACCACCACTACACCTCACTACCACCACTACACCTCACCAGTGCCACAATACCTCACTACCACCACTGCACCTCACCACTGCCACACTGCTGGCCACAGCTGGAGGCCTGTACCACACTGCTGGCCACAGCTGGGAGGCCTATACCACACTGCTGCCACAGCTGGGAGGCCTGTACCACACTGCTGGCCACAGCTCGGAGACCTGTACCACACTGCTGGCCACAGCTGGGAGCCTATACCACACTGCTGGCCACAGCTGGGAGCCTATACCACACTGCTGCCACAGCTGGGAGGCCTATACCACACTGCTGGCCACAGCTCGGAGACCTGTACCACACTGCTGGCCACAGCTGGGAGGCCTATACCACACTGCTGCCACAGCTGGGAGGCCTATACCACACTGCTGGCCACAGCTGGGAGGCCTGTACCACACTGCTGGCCACAGCTGGAGGCCTGTACCACACTGCTGGCCACAGCTGGGAGGCCTGTACCACACTGCTGGCCACAGCTCGGAGACCTGTACCACACTGCTGGCCACAGCTGGGAGGCCTATACCACACTGCTGCCACAGCTGGGAGGCCTATAACCACACTGCTGGCCACAGCTGGGAGCCTATACCACACTGCTGGCCACAGCTGGGAGGCCTGTACCACACTGCTGGCCACAGCTCGGAGACCTGTACCACACTGCTGGCCACAGCTCGGAGACCTGTACCACACTGCTGGCCACAGCTCGGAGACCTGTACCACACTGCTGGCCACAGCTCGGAGACCTGTACCACACTGCTGGCCACAGCTGGGAGGCCTATACCACACTGCTGGCCACAGCTGGGAGGCCTATACCACACTGCTGGCCACAGCTGGGAGCCTATACCACACTGCTGCCACAGCTGGGAGGCCTATACCACACTGCTGGCCACAGCTGGGAGCCTATACCACACTGCTGCCACAGCTGGGAGGCCTATACCACACTGCTGCCACAGCTGGGAGGCCTATACCACAATGCTGGCCACAGCTGGGAGGCCTATAACCACACTGCTGGCCACAGCTGGGAGGCCTATACCACAATGCTGGCCACAGCTGGGAGCCTATACCACACTGCTGCCACAGCTGGGAGGCCTATACCACACTGCTGGCCACAGCTGGGAGCCTATACCACACTGCTGGCCACAGCTGGGAGCCTATACCACACTGCTGGCCACAGCTGGGAGCCTATACCACACTGCTGGCCACAGCTGGGAGCCTATACCACACTGCTGCCACAGCTGGGAGGCCTATACCACAATGCTGGCCACAGCTGGGAGCCTATACCACACTGCTGCCACAGCTGGGAGGCCTATACCACACTGCTGCCACAGCTGGGAGGCCTGTACCACACTGCTGGCCACAGCTGGGAGCCTATACCACACTGCTGGCCACAGCTGGAGGCCTGTACCACACTGCTGGCCACAGCTGGGAGCCTATACCACACTGCTGGCCACAGCTCGGAGACCTGTACCACACTGCTGGCCACAGCTGGGAGCCTATACCACACTGCTGCCACAGCTGGGAGGCCTATACCACACTGCTGCCACAGCTGGGAGGCCTATAACCACACTGCTGGCCACAGCTGGGAGCCTATACCACACTGCTGCCACAGCTGGGAGGCCTATACCACAATGCTGGCCACAGCTGGGAGGCCTATACCACACTGCTGGCCACAGCTGGGAGCCTATACCACACTGCTGGCCACAGCTCGGAGACCTGTACCACACTGCTGGCCACAGCTGGGAGCCTATACCACACTGCTGGCCACAGCTGGGAGCCTATACCACACTGCTGGCCACAGCTGGAGGCCTGTACCACACTGCTGGCCACAGCTGGAGGCCTGTACCACACTGCTGGCCACAGCTGGGAGGCCTGTACCACACTGCTGGCCACAGCTGGGAGCCTATACCACACTGCTGGCCACAGCTGGGAGCCTATACCACACTGCTGGCCACAGCTGGGAGGCCTGTACCACACTGCTGGCCACAGCTGGAGGCCTGTACCACACTGCTGGCCACAGCTCGGAGACCTGTACCACACTGCTGGCCACAGCTGGAGGCCTGTACCACACTGCTGGCCACAGCTGGAGGCCTGTACCACACTGCTGGCCACAGCTGGGAGCCTATACCACACTGCTGGCCACAGCTGGGAGCCTATACCACACTGCTGCCACAGCTGGGAGGCCTATACCACACTGCTGCCACAGCTGGGAGGCCTGTACCACACTGCTGGCCACAGCTGGGAGCCTATACCACACTGCTGGCCACAGCTGGAGGCCTGTACCACACTGCTGGCCACAGCTGGAGGCCTGTACCACACTGCTGGCCACAGCTGGGAGGCCTATAACCACACTGCTGGCCACAGCTGGGAGGCCTATACCACAATGCTGGCCACAGCTGGGAGGCCTGTACCACACTGCTGGCCACAGCTCGGAGACCTGTACCACACTGCTGGCCACAGCTGGAGGCCTGTACCACACTGCTGGCCACAGCTGGGAGCCTATACCACACTGCTGCCACAGCTGGGAGGCCTATACCACACTGCTGGCCACAGCTCGGAGACCTGTACCACACTGCTGGCCACAGCTGGGAGCCTATACCACACTGCTGCCACAGCTGGGAGGCCTATACCACACTGCTGCCACAGCTGGGAGGCCTATACCACACTGCTGGCCACAGCTGGGAGCCTATACCACACTGCTGGCCACAGCTCGGAGACCTGTACCACACTGCTGGCCACAGCTCGGAGACCTGTACCACACTGCTGGCCACAGCTGGGAGCCTATACCACACTGCTGCCACAGCTGGGAGGCCTATACCACACTGCTGCCACAGCTGGGAGGCCTGTACCACACTGCTGGCCACAGCTGGGAGCCTATACCACACTGCTGCCACAGCTGGGAGGCCTATACCACACTGCTGGCCACAGCTGGGAGCCTATACCACACTGCTGGCCACAGCTGGGAGGCCTGTACCACACTGCTGGCCACAGCTGGAGGCCTGTACCACACTGCTGGCCACAGCTGGGAGCCTATACCACACTGCTGCCACAGCTGGGAGGCCTATACCACACTGCTGGCCACAGCTGGAGGCCTGTACCACACTGCTGGCCACAGCTGGGAGGCCTGTACCACACTGCTGGCCACAGCTGGAGGCCTGTACCACACTGCTGGCCACAGCTGGGAGACCTATACCATACTGCTGGCCACAGCTCGGAGACCTGTACCACACTGCTGGCCACAGCTGGGAGGCCTGTACCACACTGCTGGCCACAGCTGGGAGGCCTGTACCACAATGCTGGCCACAGCTGGGAGGCCTATACCACACTGCTGGCCACAGCTGGGAGGCCTATACCACACTGCTAGCCACAGCTGGGAGGCCTATACCACACTGCTGGCCACAGCTGGGAGGCCTATACCACACTGCTGGCCACAGCTGGGAGGCCTATACCACACTGCTGGCCACAGCTGGGAGGCCTATACCACACTGCTGGCCACAGCTGGGAGGCCTATACCACACTGCTGGCCACAGCTGGGAGGCAGCACCTCGACCCTGGCCAACTTGTGATCATTCCCAACTTGTGTTACCTCAAACTTCTCTGCACTCCACTCACTAAGCTGCAGCAAACCTAACATTATCTAATTTCCAAAATCATATATATATATATATATATATATATATATATATATATATATATATATATATATATATATATATGTGTGTGTGTGTGTGTGTGTGTGTGTGTGTGTGTGTGTGTGTCTATCTTTTACCCCGTCTATCTATCCTCCAAGTACACAAACGAACATTTCCCTCTATCCTCCCGTTTAAACTCTCACCACCCACCCCTCCATCCCCATCCTCTGTCAACCCCGTCTATCTATCCTCCCTCCCGTCTGTTTACCCTCTATCTTCCCGTACCGCCCAAATCTGTAAACACCACTGCGGAAACAGATCCAAGAACCCCCCCTTTGGCCTTCATGGACCTCAGTCTCTCAAAGCTTTAAAAAACACCAAAACCCCTTTAATATACCAACCCCACCTCCTCCTCCCACCTTCACCGTAACTCTCCACATATCGCCTGAAATAGGTCGACACTTATATTTTTGGCTGGTGGTGTGTGGGTGGTTGGGGTGGGTGTGTGTGGGCGGGGTGTGTGTGGGATTGGGGTGGGATTTATGTATAATGGCAGACGACCCAGCGCCACATGTTCTTTAGAACGCAACGATTTTCGTTCATCATTAATATGAACGATTTATCCCTTTCTCTCATGCGCGCTCGCCCGTGCTTGGTTGGCCCCAAGCGCTTTTAAGAAAGAAAAAAAAATATATATATATATGTGAACATATTTCTTTGGGTCGCTGTACATAGAAGCGGGTGACATTTAATGACTATGTATCACCATTTCTTTCCTTTTTTTTTTACAGGCAGTGACCTCCAATAACTATACACATGTACATTTAAATTACCTATTGATTTCCACCATTTGTTTGTGCATACCTTCAAGCTTATAAGAAAGTGTTATATATATATATATATATATATATATATATATATATATATATATATATATATATATATATATTTATATATATTTCCATTGGTCTTTGCCTAAAGAACCAGACGACTTTTAATGACTACCCATCACCAATATATCACCGTTGACTACATAAAAATCATCTAATATGTTCGATCATGTGTATATGTTCGATCATGTGTATATATTCGATCATGTGTATATGTTCGATCATGTGTATATGTTCGATCATGTGTATATATTCGATCATGTGTATATGTTCGATCATGTGTATATGTTCGATCATGTGTATATGTTCGATCATGTGTATATGTTCGATCATGTGTATATGTTCGATCATGTGTATATGTTCGATCATGTGTATATGTTCGATCATGTGTATATGTTCGATCATGTGTATATGTTCGATCATGTGTATATGTTCGATCATGTG
This sequence comes from Panulirus ornatus, assembly GCF_036320965.1. Classification (NCBI taxonomy): domain Eukaryota; kingdom Metazoa; phylum Arthropoda; class Malacostraca; order Decapoda; family Palinuridae; genus Panulirus; species Panulirus ornatus. The sequence goes on from NC_092255.1 coordinate 15,204,110, forward strand.
TATATGTTCGATCATGTGTATATGTTCGATCATGTGTATATGTTCGATCATGTGTATATGTTCGATCATGTGTATATATTCGATCATGTGTATATGTTCGATCATGTGTATATGTTCGATCATGTGTATATGTTCGATCATGTGTATATGCTTACCTGCAACCTTCTGATTTAATTGAATACATACACTTCCCCAAGTCTCCATCAATGGTAGGCCAACGTAAGATATATGACAAATACATCTTTGCTCTCCCTGTCGTATCATTACAGTAAGCACCACTTTAACGGGACAAGTGAATGGTAGGCATGAACATATATATTAGTTCAGCAAGGTGATGGGGTACTGTGAATAAAGACGGGGGATACTTAAATTGTAAAGTTGGGGCGCTGTAAATGAAGATGGGAAGACCTCCATTTCAGAGAGAGAGAGAGAGAGAGAGAGAGAGAGAGAGAGAGAGAGAGAGAGAGAGAGAGAGAGAGAGAGAGGGAGGGAGGGAGGGAGAGGGAGAGAGAGAGAGGACTACGGGTGCAGCGAATACAGATAGGGAGAGAGACTACCTCATATCAGAGGAGATACGCTTGCCGTGAATAAAGATAAGGAGACTGACATTGTAGATGGATGCATTGAAATAAAGATAAGGGAAACCTCCACTCTACAGAGGCGATGGATACAGGCAGTTAAGACAGGCAATCACCACTCACCCTACCACCACTCAACCACCACTGCCCTACTACCACTCAACCACCACCACCCCACCACCATTCAACCACCACCACTCATCCACCATCACCCTACCACCACCACTCAACCACCATCACCCTACCACCACTCAACCACCATCACCCTACCACCACTCAACCACCATCACCCTACCACCACTCAACCACCATCACCCTACCACCACTCAACCACCATCACCCTACCACCACTCAACCACCACCACCCAACCACCACTCAACAGGATAGACATTAGACTGTCTTTTGGTTGAACGAGTTGGGAGGAGAGGGTGGAAGATATGATAAGCAGTGAACACAACACTTGTGTTTCAGCTGATGGTGGTGGTTTAGCAGACCGAGGTGGAGGAGTGAACAGGGGACAGGTGATGGGAGGGGAGGAGGAAAAGCATTGCCGACGGTGACCTGCTGGTTGGGTTGCTAAAGACATTTGAAAATGTGGCCACGATCCTATCTTGGACGGGGCTCAAAGTCGCAGACCAGGAAACATGCTCCTCTCATACACACACACACACACACACACACACACACACACACACACACACATATATACGGGAGGGGAGGATTTCCAGCCCACCGCTCCCTCCCATTTTAGTCGCCTTCTACGACACGCAGGGAATACGTGGGAAGTATTCTTTCTCCCCTATCCCCAGGGATATATATATATATATATATATATATATATATATATATATATATATATATATATATATATATATATATATGTGTGTGTGTGTGTGTGTGTGTGTGTGTGTGTGTGTGTGTGTAAATTAGTAAGTACAATAATTTTGGTGGAAGATAAGTTTAGAGACGTAAGTATAACCTCTTCCTCTGAGAACTTATGAATTACAAAGAGCCCGGGACTGTCAATGTGAGCCAAGGGCTTGAGTAAGAATAGGTTTGCGGTGGCTATACATATATAAGTGATCCTCACATGTTGATGTCACCCGCGTGTGGGGGATCCATCACGCAATGAAACCTATGGCACAAAGTTACTGATGCACGGGAGAAAGATACGAAGGTCCAACTACATGTTCCTGAACTCTCCATGAATGATGATGATATCTTTTACGATCTACGAACCTCTGCATGGCTGTGGCGGTTGTTGGAAAACGGAGTCAATAAAGGTCTAGAGAGACGAAGAAGTGAAAGAAAGAGAGAAAATTGGGCTATAAGAAAAGAATGCGATCTAGAGAGATGAAGAAGTGAAAGAAAGAGAGAAAAATGGCACATAAGACAAGAATGCGATCTAGAGAGACGAAGAAGTGAAAGAAAGAGAGAAAAATGGCACATAAGACAAGAATGCGATCTAGAGAGACGAAGAAGTGAAAGAAAGAGAGAAAACTGAGCTATAAGAAAAGAATGCGATCTAGAGAGACGAAGAAGTGAAAGAGAGAAAATTGGGCTATAAGAAAAGAATGCGATCTAGAGAGACGAAGAAGTGAAAGATAGAGAGAAAACTGGGCTATAAGAAAAGAATGCGATCTAGAGAGACGAAGAAGTGAAAGAAAGAGAGAAAATTGGGCTATAAGACAAGAATGCGATCTAGAGAGACGAAGAAGTGAAAGAGAGAAAAATGGCACATAAGACAAGAATGCGATCTAGAGAGACGAAGAAGTGAAAGAGAGAAAATTGGGCTATAAGAAAAGAATGCGATCTAGAGAGACGAAGAAGTGAAAGAGAGAGAATTGGGCTATAAGAAAAGAATGCGATCTAGAGAGACGAAGAAGTGAAAGAAAGAGAGAAAAATGGCACATAAGACAAGAATGCAATCCTTATATGTTGCTTGTGTAGACGTGACAAAGGATGACAAGAGGATCACCACCCACCACCACCACTGCCGCCGCCGCCACAGCCACAGACCACATCCACCACCTCTACCACATCCACCACCCATCAAGCAACCCCACCCTACCTATTACCAGCACTCACACCCCACACAAATACCACACCACCGCGGCCGGAGAGCATTACATTATGCTAATAGGTTAGTCCAGGTACAGCACCCGGCCTGGGGTGGTGGGAGACCGACCGGTCGGCTGGCTCACACACACACACACACACACACACATACACACACACACACACACACACACACACACACACACACACACACACACACACACCACTTCCCTCCCAGCCACCTCCCAACCTGACTTCCTATTACTCCCTCCTCGCCAGCCAAGAAGAGCAAATTGCCTACAAAATCACCAAAAGATATCACCATGAATGGAATAAAATTATATATTCTATTCCTGGAAATTATATATAAATATATATAAATATATATATACATACATTTATATATATACATACATGAATATCAAACATACACATTCACATACGCACACCCTAGTCTAAGTTGTGTGTGTGTGTGTGTGTGTGTGTGTGTGTGTGTGTGTGTGTGTGTGTGTGTGTGTGTGTGTGTGTACCAGCTAAGTTTAAAATGCTGTTTTTTTACCATCATGGCGGAGTGCCGAGAATCGATACGTGCGGACGCCCAAGTCCCGACCTGGCTGGAAATTTGAACTGCCACGTCTCCGGGACCATCTTCCTGCTTTCAGGGAGAAATTCGGATGACGGGGAAATAACCCACCCCCCTCCCAACCCACACTTCACATCGCGGGGAACACCAATTGAAGACATTACTCTTTAAGAAGGAGGGAGACATTCCCAGAAAATGCCTCGCTAAACATATACCTCACTGAAATCTAGTAGTAGTAGTGGTGGTAGCAATGGTAGTAGTAGTAGTAGAAGTAGCATTTGTTGTTGTTGTTGTTGTTGTTGTTGTTGTAATGTCATCAACCGTAGCAGTAACGAGTAAAAGAACTACTGAAGGAACAGTGGCTCACAATGAAAGGGACGTATAAGCAATTGGAGAAGCCAGTGCAAGTAAGAGCATCTTCACTATGCCCTCGACAAACTCGCCCCTATCTTCACTACACCCTCGGCACTCTCGCCCCTATCTTCACTACACCCTCGGTACTCTCGCCCCTATCTTCACTACACCCTCGGCAAGCCTAAGTACACTCAACCTCACCTCAACAAAACGCATCTCCACGACGTACTAGGAAAATAAAAAGCTCCTTCACTTCACCTCCTCACTCTTTGATCCCTTGGCTCATAAGCGTCAGGTCAAAGGTCATGGTTCTAAAGGCAATGGAAAATGGAAACAGAAACATGAGAAGAAAATGGATAAAAGCACTACAGTGTCCCACCTAGGGAAGGTGAGCGTCAAGAAGATAAACCCCCCCCCCCCACGAAAAAGCTCAAAGTTAACTTAATTTACCCTTTGTCTTCACTATTTACTTTAAGACGTCAATATATAACACACTCCCATCTTGGTACTTTGTCTGCCGCTGTACCCACACACATACACGTAGATATGGGAGTCTGTCTCTTTAACGCGCGATCGACTGAAATTCTGGTTCTGATGGCCCCAGTACAGCACACATCATCACCTGTACGAAACTGTAACCTAGAATACAGCAAAGGGTCTCTGATCCCCCTCTTGCGTATACTTACGCCATCAGAACCAGAATTTCAGTCGATCGCGCGTTTAAAGAGACAGACTCCCACAGACTCCCATTTTCTCTTACCATTCAAGAGGAGGGGAGCTTGAGGGTGAGTAGGAATCGAAGAAGACTAGTATTTGAGAAGGAATTAGAGATGCTGGAAATACTCTTCTGACGTCATCATTCAATCTACGGCTCACACACAAAAAAAAAAATGGTGTTTGGTAAGGAGTCTGAAGACAGAGGGTAGGAAAAGAGGAAAGAGCAGTGAAGGAATAAAAGGAACGGAAGACTGAGAGAGAGAGAGAGAGAGAGAGAGAGAGAGAGAGAGAGAGAGAGAGAGAGAGAGAGAGAGAGAGAGAGAGAGAGTCAAACATACACGGTACACCTAATAGAGAGAGAGAGAGAGAGAGAGAGAGAGAGAGAGAGAGAGAGAGAGAGAGAGAGAGAGAGAGAGAGTGAAGAGAATCATACACATATTAATCACCTCACTGAGCAACACGATCCTACACTACACATTACACCGATATAAGGAAAAAAAAAGAACAAATACAATCCTTCATTACCCTCTTGATAGAACAAAGGACATCTAACATGGCGAACTTGAAATGCTGTTCGTCCATTGTTCTAAGGGTATTCAGTCCTCTTACAAGGTCTGCTGCAATAACGGGAGGGTACAATGTGTGAAATCAATTACGGTCTCATTTATTTTCATAATATGGGTAGTGGTTTTCATAATATTGATTTCATACATTGCCATCACTGTGTGAAAGTCAGTATTAACAAGGTATGAGGGTAATTATCATATATCTTACGTGTTTATCTCGGCGCAAATTACGATAATTATTCTCAGGTAATGATGAACGTAAATATATTGTGTTTATCTAATCTCTGGCAAAAATAATCACTTTTTTCTTTTAGATTTTATTCTCTCTCTCTCTCTCTCTCTCTCTCTCTCTCTCTCTCTCTCTCTCTCTCTCTCTCTCTCTCTATATATATATATATATATATATATATATATATATATATATATATATATATATATATATAAAATATGTATTCGCTAAGTATCATTTTTCTGTTCGTAATGAAAGATAATACGACACACGGACACACCAACACACTCGACCCAAGCTGGAGTATGGAGCAATAGCCTTGTCTTCCTCCCTTGAGAAGGCACACACACAGAGCTGCTGAAGAGAGTGCAAAGGAGCGGTGCAAGCATGGTACCAGAATCTAGTTAAGAAGATGGGGAGGGAAGCCTCCAGTCTACCCTCATCACTGTGGAAGGAAGAAAGGTAAGGGACGATAACCTCACATACATTCCCGGATGAACATGACTACGGCTATCACACTTGACGGGTCTTTAAAGAATAGAGGAGAGAACAAAGGAGACGGGACTGGAAGTCAGGTAACAGTGCCGAGGGGCAGCGCCCAAGGTAAGAGGGGGGCAGTGGACGAAGCACACGTGCTCACAGGGTCAATGACTGGAGCCATAAGCCGCGACTCACGAGTGTGGCGATGGTTACCGAAATCCCAGTCCTCAAGACACTTGGACCGCCCTGCGCCTCAAACCCACGACATATCTACATAGCTTTCGATCTTCTATCCCTCTTCCCTTTGCCCTTTTTTATATCAATTTATCTCGACCTGTGCCATCATTCACGTAGTCTCTCTTGCTTTCCATACCCACAGGCCTCTCTCCTGAGCTCACACATCTTCACTACGTCTTTCAAACATATGTTACGTCCTACTTCCCTAAAATCGCTGCAAACCTTTTTACTCTCGCCTCGATCAAGAAATGAAAAGACATTTCATCTGCTGTACCACTCAGCACGTCCACATCCAACAAACTCTCCTGTGCAAGCCTGTCAATTAACATGTAATCCACTAATACACGATGAGTTCCAATCCTCTTTGCCCACTCAAATCTATACGCAACTTTTTTAAACTTGGATTCCTTGTGTCCCTTTTCAGGACACAATTCTACAAGCTCTTCCGTCATTCCAATTTACGCTGGGGAACCCACGGCCCTAACCAACTCATACACACCCTCAACCACCACACACCCACCCACTCCTACATCCATATCCCCCGGCAGCAAGACTCGATCTCTTTCATCGAAACCACCTGTGTACTGAGTTTCTCCCAGAAAGCGGTGTCCGTTCTCCTTGACTCCTCTTATAACTAAGGGTATATAAAG
>NC_092255.1:15215562-15245562 GCF_036320965.1 Panulirus ornatus
ATGGTGCCGGCGAGTCCCACATAACAACACGAGTGAGTGACGAGATCAGAAGTCAACAGACTTTTATGTATGAGATAAGAACACGAGAGGATAACAACACGCGAACGTGACAACGAACGAAGGTAACAGCATACGAAGATTATAACACACTGGGGTCACAACATTCGAAGATAACAGTACACCAGGGTGCCACGAAGATAACAGCACACGAGGGTGACACGAAGATAACAGCACACGACGGTACCCTAACACGAAGATAACAGCACACGAAGGTACCATAACACGAAGATAACAGCAAACGAGGGTGGCACGAAGATAACAGCACACTATGGTACCATAACACGAAGATAACAGCCAACTATGGTACCATAACACGAAGATAACAGCGCACGACGGTACCATAACACGAAGATAACAGCACACGAAGGTACCATAACATGAAGATAACAACACACGACGGTACCATAACACAAAGATAACAACACACGACGGTACCATAACACAAAGATAACAGCACACGACGGTACCATAACACGAGGATAACAGCACACGAAGGTACCATAACACGAAGATAACAGCACACGAAGGTACCATAACACGAAGATAACAGCACACGAAGGTACCACAACACGAAGACAACAGCACACGACGGTACCATAACACGAAGATAACAGCACACGAAGGTACCACAACACGAAGACAACAGCACACGACGGTACCATAACACGAAGATAACAGCACACGACGGTAACAACACGCGAAGATAACATGACACGATAATAACAACACGCGAAGATAACAGCAACAGGCGAAGGCAGCAACGGACGAAGATAACACACAACATCGACAATAGACAGCTAACGTAAGATAGCGCAACAATCAATTCACTCCACGTCAATCATCATGACGTACCGCCCGGGGTGATGATGATGATGATGATGATGATGATGATGACTATGACGACATCAATGAGGAATATATATATATATATATTCAGACGGCATTCGCGTCGGTGATGCCGCCAGGGGCTCTGGCCACACGCCATTTGTCCAAAGAGCCGGAGCTGTGTATGGAGGAAGGCATTTCCCATTCCACCCGCTACATAGCCGGTTGCTCACAAATCTCAAACACATGCGGTAGACTCGGGACCAGATCGGACACAGACGGTGGAGGAGGAGGAGGAGGAGGAGGAGGAGGAGGAGGAGGAGGAGGAGGAGGAGGAGGAGGAGGAGAAGAGGAAGAGGAAGAAGAAAAGGAGGAGAAGAAGAAGAGGAAGAAGAAGAAAAAAAGGAGCAGGAGGAGAAGCAGGAGAAGGAGCAAGAATAGTAGTAGTAGTAGAAGAAGAAGAAGAAGAAGAAGAAGAAGAAGAAGAAGAAGAAGAAGAAGAAGAAGAAGAAGAGGAGGAGGAGGAGGAGGAGGAAGAGTAATACCCACGGAGGAGACGGAGAGAAAGGAGAACATTGCGCCAACGTATATATAGGCCAAAAGAGAAGCGAGAACACGATATGATAACGCCTCTCACCCGCGCCGTTATCGTCCACCTGCGAGGCGACGATCATGGTCTTATGACAGAGACCCGCCGCTCACCAGGGGGCGGCCGCCCTAGTGTCACTCTACCTCGCAATCGGGAACTGACGCTGTAGCATTCCCGCCTATCGTTTTCCCTTGAAGCACAGGTGAGGAGGGAGGGTGGGTGGGTGGGTGGTGCTCTAAAGATCTCTGGGGGTCGAGGCTCTAAGAGGGGTGGAGGTGTGGTGGCGGAGGGTGTATTATCCTCAACCATCTCTGGGGAGGCCTGCCTACCCCAGAGAGGGGAGGATAGCAAGAGGGGCCGAGATCATGATATCTTGGATCATCCAGTCATGATGCGCGTGTTGTCTTCTGCATCGCCAGAGTTCCCAGACGGTGGTACACACGCGTGTGTACCTTTATCAATAGCACGTTGAGCGGGGAGTCGCGTCCAGATGGTACGTGTGGTGCCCGGCGTGATGATGAAGGTTCCAATCGTACGTAAAGCGAGAGGTAAAGAGGTGGATAAATAAATACATCTTGACAGGGAGGAAATGTTAAGCCATTTATTCCGCAATAGTAATTACCTCCAAGTTCAGCAAAGCCATGAACGTGTCATTCGTTCAAGTTCAGTGTAATTTACGTCTTGAACTTTATAAGAGTTTAAACGTAAGAGAATAAACACATACTGGAAGAAACAGACTAGCGGTACACGACTCTATGTATGAATCAGGCAACGTTTTCTTCCTTTTTTTTTTTCAAAAAATAAAGAAAACGTGATTCTGTCCGTTGCTAGGAAGGCAGCCAGCAAGACGAGGCAAGGCTGATCTTCTCGACCCAGGCCAATCAACACCTGAAGCAAGAAAAAAAAAAGACGAATTCGACCACATTTGCTCGTTTTTATCTAACTGTCCTCTCTCTCTCTCTCTCTCTCTCTCTCTCTCTCTCTCTCTCTCTCTCTCTCTCTCTCTCTCTCTCTCCTTCTCGTCCGTCTGCCACCCCACAGAACGCATCCCGCAACTTTTGGAAAAAGCTTTAACCCACCGGCGTGTTCCATTAACACTGGAAACTAGATCGGGAATCGATGAAGTGGGAGAAGGGCAAGAATTCTCAAGAGGTAAACAAGCTGGGAGGCCAGACCTTAGTCACACACACAACACGACCTTCCTCAGCGCAGTGACCTTTTCCCCTTCCCTCTCCTTTATATAATATATATATATATATATATATATATATATATATATATATATATATATATATATATATATATATCCTTGACACAGGGGCTAAAGCTTTAATTAATGTCAAAGTCTGATGGGCAAGTGAAATTAAGAAAAAGTAGATAAGTTCATTGACTGGGTATCATCGGCAGTTCAGCTTCTCTCGTTTTGAAAATTCTCAACGTCCAACCTATCATCTTCTGAACAGGCTGAACCCTATCGAACTACAGCTTCTGTTCAGTGCTTCCTCGGCTTTAGGTCACCAGAGATCCCAAGTCTTTTAACTCATATGCCTCTTGAAGCTCAGCAGGATCCATACTGCTGCTCAACTTCTCGTTTTGACTTCCAATATGCAAAACTTTGCTGGGCATCAAAGGGTCACTTGGTCACCTCCACATGAGGCCCAGTCCATCAGAGTCTTGTCCACACGTTGAGTGTGTGAGGCTCTGCACACGACCTTCCTCACTTGTGGCTTGACTTCCCACATGAATCTCGTCTGCGGATTTCGCTATCTTTACGATGCTGGTGAAGACAGTCTTACGCACACAGCATTTCCCGTGGTGTATAACTATCCCTTCTGCTATATATATGTAACACAAGTTTTATGATGTAGGTACGGACACGTCAGGACACACACACACACACACACACCACACACAAATGCAAAAACGATCGAGGAGAAATAAACACATACTAGTTCCTCTTGCAGCCATGATTGGAACGTCGCGCAGAAAAAAAAAAGAAAAAGAAAAAATCCTAAACATTACAGACGAAACGCTCGCTGGTGGCGCTGCCAACGGCCAGGGACAGAACTAAAATGATGCTAGTTAGTGTTTTTATTTCCCCTCTACGTTGCCATGTTCCCCTACTGAAGTCATTCGATTTTTAATAGGCTACCTCCACTCTTATCTTCCTCGACCCAATGTGGGTTACTGTTTCCCACCATGTCCGCCAGCAATGTTCACTGAAAAACCGTGTGCATATAATGCTGTATACAGAACCAACTGTTAATGCAGAGACAAAAAACGTCTTTTTGTAGTTGATGGCACAGAAGGTCAGAAATGAAAAGTACAAAAGGAGATAAGTATGTGTGAATGTGAGATGGACACAGATATGAATATTTCTATTTATTTACTTTTGTCGCTGTCTCCCGCGTTAGCGAGGTAGCGCAAGGAAACATACGAAAGAATGGCCCAACCCACCCACATACACTTGGGGAAGAAAACGAAAAGCATTTAGGCTGCCCCACAAAAACGAAGAGACACATACCATGATACAATAACCGGAATATCTACGACAAACTGTTCTTAATGCATATATATATGTTTCGAGCAAGATATGTGAGTAGAGTCGCAACATGCACGGGATGAAAAAGACTCCCAACTCACCGTTTCCTCCCAAAACAAAAAAAAAAAAGGGTTGGGTATCGTAATGCTCCCCCGGTGCTGTGACTGCTCCCTGTGGGGATTGGATTCCCTCATTTTCCACCTGGAATGAGGCAGACCTCCTTCTTGGCGCATCTTTCTTGCGTGGGGCTCCCGATCCACCGACGGTGGGCTGGGGAGTGAGTGGCTAGGAGGAGCCCACTCGTGTTTGCATGGGGAAATACTGCCTTGTGTTGTGGGTAGTGTGTGTTTGCTGGGGAGTGCTTGTTTGCATCACGTTGACAGCTCCGGGAATCCCACAGTGACGGTTCACAGTGACGTTCCTTGTAGTCAAGATAATTCAGCATAACACCTGTGCCTGGGTGTGCTGGGTGTGAGTGGCCTGTGTTGCTGGGGACGTGCTGTGTTGCTGGGTGCGTGCTGTATTCATAGGGACGTGCCTGTGTTGTTGGGGGACGTGTTTGCTGGGAACGTGCCGTGTTGCTGGGGGACGTGCTGTGTTGCTGGGGACGTGCCTGTGTTGCTGGGGACGTGCCGGTGTTGCTGGGGACGTGCCTGTGTTCCTAGGGACGTGCCTGTGTTGTTGGGGGACGTGTTGCTGTGGACGTGCCGGTGTTGCTAGGGACGTGCTTGTGTTGCTGGGAGACGTGCCTGTGTTGCTGGAGACGTGCCTGCGTTGCTGGGGACGTGCCTGCGTTGCTCCTTGCTTACCCTCCCCCACGCGCCCTCTGCAAGCATCCGGTACGTTTGAACTCACGGGGGCCTGAAATTGCCTCGTTAACATACGGGAAAGAACCTCTACAAAGGGTACGTGCCTTTGGTGGACGGCAGCCTGACAAGTGGAGGCACAGTGAGGGTAAACAGTGAGTGTGGCGGAGGCAAGGAGGCTTCACGCTCTGACGGCGACGTTGATGGTCCTCAAGTCCAGGGCATCCCACTGCTGTAGGGGTGCCTCAGGGTGAGGGTTAAGTAGATTTGGACCATTTTGAACTGGAGTTCCTTCCTTTTTTTTATCATTTTTTCCTCTTAAACTTGATGATGATGATGATGATGATGATGATATGCAACATCTCAAAGAAATTGTCATCAATCCAACACAAAAAACGTTACGAGTTCATGATAACTGTCCGTTTGTCTATTATCATTACTCAGTTCTCAGTTTAAGGAGGTGGATCAGGTACATACAACCTCCACACACACACACACACACACCCACACACCCAGTGGGCGGACTTCCACACTTACAAATGTGCTTGTTACCTTTTCACTCTACACACCAAGTTCAGTCATCAAGTGACACTAAACGACTCCAGTCACACAACCTCGGTCCACAGAATGTTGCCAGTGGCATCCCATTACCAATCATTCTATTCTAACAACTTCATCCCAGGCGTCCCTAGCCTTCATCATTCCTCCCTCACTCCATCCGTTCAAAGCTCCTCCAGGGTCTGCCTCCTCCTCTTCCTCCTCCTGCTGTCCTGCGGTGCCACACACTATTTTTGACCAACCGTACGTGCGTCCTACGTGGTCATGCCATCGTAAAAGACCTCCTTCATTCATGCACCTTTCTGATGCATTCTGGACGCCTCGTGACCTTCTCATGTCGTCATTCAGTCTATAAACTCCTGATTCCAGGTGTATGAAGCGAGACATCCATCTCCACTGCTTTCATATAAGTATATATTTTGTATATCCCGACCTATACAACCTTGGGTTTCACAGCCATGCATCAGAGGCGGGAGAACTGCTCCTCCATGCGACCTTCTTTCACCCAACGTGCTTAATTTTCATCCCATTTACCAGAGCTTTGTCGGTGGAGACCACAATTTTTCTCCCTGGCATGACACTACAATTAATTTCATCCTTCCCCTGGTTACAGTCCTTACTGTACTTTATCTGCAGGTGCTTCAACCTATCCATAGCCTCCAGTTCTTCACTTCATCATACAATCTAATCTTACACTCTAACCTTCAGTCTCTTCCAAAGGCGAGCGTCTTACTTTTACTGAAGTTCGTTTTCAGAATCCTTCTGCGTACATCATAGATTAGGCCAACCCATTATCCCATCCTATTTTCCTCTCAACGCATCATCATCTGCATAATATAACTTGGTCATTTTATGCAGTTGGTTCTCCCAAAATCCTCGACCAAAGTCCCTCTACATTCCGTCACCGTCATGGTGGCAGCTGCCGTAGCCCATCGTACGAAACCCGTCGCGGTGATTGGTCACTTCTCCACTGCTTATGTGGGCTGCTTCCAAGGCTTTCCCTACCTTGCTTGGTCAATACCTGACGCATCACTTCAGCGACTTACCTCCCTGGCATGTGGCCGCACTTGTCTATTTGAACGAGGGGGCTCGATGTCCTATGAAGACGTGTACCAGCTTTATGCTCACTGATACCTATCGCCCTGTTTCCCCCAATTGTACATGGCCGGACAACCAGTATAAGGTATATCGTATACTATGCCAACGTCACTGATACTTGTATCACATTCTGCTTTCAGAACATCTACATTCATCTCCAACAAAGTTAAAATGTTCATTCTCTTGTAAACATCTTATTATGTCTGAGGCCCTCTTTGAATTAGGAAGTGATTTATACGCCTCTTGTTCTCCAGTCTCTTGTTGTCAGCAATCTCTGCGCGCCTTTTGTTGTTCGCCTTTTTCAGTGAGCTTAATGACGAGACCTTCAGGGCAAAACAAATCTTCCACACCTCGATAACACACCTCCTCTCTACCTCACCAAGTACTCACGAGTGCACACTCTAATCAACCCCAGAAAGAACACGAAGATTGTTCCAGCTCTTTTCCTTTATAAACTTTAACACCCTTGTCGGATCTCCATACAATCGTATCTAAAGATGCACTTGACCATTCTCCTCGTCTTCCACAGTATACTATTTATATGTCTCTCTGTCTACACTGTTCAGCATTCTTAATTGACTGTGTACGGTGTTTATAGCCACACTTCATGGAGACATGGTGGTCTCATGAACTGAGGTTTTTAAGCCCCCCTCATACTCTACTCTAAGACAGCGCGTTGTTTTACTTCATTTGATGGTCTGCGTGAGTCTCCGTGGGAGCCATCGCTGTAGAGCCAACCACGTAGCCGCACCATGTGCTACCCCTGCCCACGATGTCGCTGTAGCTGTCAGCAGAGCCAAATACGTACCAAGGAGTACAAAGGCGGTGTTCAGCCCGAGCTCAAAGAATGTCAGAAAGTTCTGAAGTAGTAAGCATTACTCATTATGTTGTGCCAGTTGTTGAGGACGAGGGAGTGCCACGCTACGTGCCACCACTTATGTGGCGTCCCTTGCCATACAGTGAAACACGGCGGCTTAGCAGTGCCGGTCAGTAATGACGCATGCTAGTCATTGCTGGGAAAAAGGTCTGTCCAGTGCCTCAGGGCCGAAGACTGGGTCAAGTCAGCGTCGAAGAAGCTGTGCCATCTAGGACACTGATGACGGAAGTCTACCACTCCATACAGAAATGGGATCAGTCGGACTCTTTTTAAGACTTTCCAGTTCACGTCGGTACAGTGACAGCCAGTTTCAAGGTAGCGTCACCACACGACACACAACGCCGGGATGATCTCCGCCCAGTGGGTCTGGGAGGACGTTCGCCAAGTTACCATTCACACCACCTTGGCCCTAGGCTGAGGTACTGTGCTGCCGGCCACCAACCTCGGGGGGGGATCCCCTGCTAACCTAACCACAGCGGCGGAGCTTCTGTGCCTCTCGCCCGAGCGTATCGGAAGGCACGTCTGTCACTGCCGGAGTAGCGCGAGCTTGGACAGTGACTGCATCGAAGCCCAGCAGTGAGCAGACATGTCAAAAGACCTTCTGATGCCAATCAGGAAACAGGTAGTCTAGTCAAACGAGTGCCCAAGATATGTGAAAAATACCTCAGTGCTGTCAATCAGATGCTAAAATGGGGATAGTGTGTTCACACCGTCTCCTTCACCAGTTACTGAGCATTTTAATCTGATACGTCCACAGTAACCAGGTTCTCATCCGGTGCGTCGCCTTGATTAAGGCCGGTTCAAGATAGTGCCAAAGTTCACAGTCAAGGTGTGCCAATATTATATAATGCCAGTCAGTGGCCAAACAGGGGGCAGCGAAATGGTGGAGTGAAATCACTCACCGTCAGAGGAGGGACTATCAGGAGGCCAACAAGGAGCAGTCTTCTCTTACAGAGTGTCAAAATGTTGGCACATAGTGCCACACAGTAGTGAAGTATTCCCAATCAGTCATCACACAGAGTGCCTAAGTATTCCCAATCAGTCATCACATAGTACCAAGCCGCGTCCAGATATTCCCAATCATTATCACATACTGCTAAAGGAGTGCCCACGTATACCCAGCCAGTGATCACACATAGACAGTAGTAATCACGAAAGCGGCGCCAGTCGACAAAATAAGGGTATTGCTTGCGAAGATTTCAGTGCACAAGAATACATGCCAATGGGTCCCATACGGTGTGGTCCAGCGTCCAGGCAAATGCCCCTCAGAGCCTAATATGATCATGACACCTCCCAGGACACAGACGCTCAAGGGGATCCTAACACCTCATACGTTCTCGCTGGATAGGTGGCCCAGTGTCACACCTACAAGGCCTGGGTCCCACTAGCTGACCTCAAGGGTATCACACAACTCTCCGGAGTTGTAGATGTACATTTCACTCGCATCCACCACATAAGCGGAGGGGTATACTGAACAGAAGGAGCCATGCGAACGTGAGCGGAGGGGTATACTGAACAGAAGGAGCCATGCGAACGTGAGCGGAGGGGTATACTGAACAGAAGGAGCCATGCGAACGTGAGCGGAGGGGTATACTGAACAGAAGGAGCCATGCGAACGTGAGCGGAGAGGTATACTGAACAGAAGGAGCCATGCGAACGTGAGCGGAGGGGTATACTGAACAGAAGGAGCCATGCGAACGTGAGCGGAGGGGTATACTGAACAGAAGGAGCCATGCGAACGTGAGCGGAGGGGTATACTGAACAGAAGGAGCCATGCGAACGTGAGCGGAGGGGTATACTGAACAGAAGGAGCCATGCGAACGTGAGCGGAGGGGTATACTGAACAGAAGGAGCCATGCGAACATGAGCGTAGGGGTATACTGAACAGAAGAAGCCATGCGAACATGAGCGGAGGGGTATACTGTACAGAAGAAGCCATGCGAACATGAGCGGAGGAGTACATGAGCGGAGGGGTATACTGAACAGAAGGAGACATACGGACACGCATGTGGTCTTAGAATTATCATTAACGAGTGAGAATGGACGTAATGATTCAGCTGATGGTTATATAACTTGACGGCCTTAATAACCCTGGCAGCTGATAAGGCCAGTCCCTAAATAACCAACTAATTAAACCAGAGAGTTAATCGCTCTGGCCTGAAATACAAGGCGACGCACGGACCATACTGCAGACTGGTGCACATTGCGTGCAAAGGGATAAAGGCAGAAGAATGATAATGAATAGATTAAATGAATCGAGAATGGAAAAGAATAACTGCAAAAAAAAGCTAAACATTTGACGATTAAATATATTTAAAGAAAGATGCATGCAAAGTGAGTCATAGCAACAACAATAACATTAATGTTAATGATGATAAATGAAATCACATTATGAACTTCTGGTAACACTTATGATGACAAATATAACAATAAAGAGAAGTAATGATAATAATGATAATAATGATAATAATAATAATAATAATAATGATAATAATAATAATAATAATAATAATACATGATAATGATAATAATAATAATAATAATAATAATAATAATAATAATAATAATAATAGTAATAATGATAATAATAATATCAATAATAATAATAATAATAATAATAATAACAATAATAATAATAATAATAATAATAATAATAATAATATAATAATAATAACATTTCTAGCAGCCCCACTTAAACATGACCACATCTGTCACATCCCATTAACCGCTGAACTCCGTCCTGTTTTTCACTTATTTTCCCCAACGTCCTTTGACCTTACAGAGCACCTCTCTCTCTCTCTCTCTCTCTCTCTCTCTCTCTCTCTCTCTCTCTCTCTCTCTCTCTCTCTCACACACACACACTTCCATCCATCACCTTTGTCGAGAGAGAGAGAGAGAGAGAGAGAGAGAGAGAGAGAGAGAGAGAGAGAGAGAGAGAGAGAGAGAGAGAAATCAAATAGTAACAGCCCACGTTAACCCAACCATCACCTCAACTTTACAAACTTGTCTTAAAGCTTTTAAAGGAAATCGAGAAAAAAAGAACCAGGAATCGTCTTAAAATCCTTCTTATTTGCTTCGAGTCGAGAGCGTCTCGTGGGGGATGGCGCCCCTCGGCGAAGACTTCCTGACGTACTGCCTTCGCCAGAAGATGAGGGACTCGCGTGGCATCCTGTGGAACCTCAGCCATCGGCACTTCGATCGTATTCAAGTCCTTTCCCATCGGCTGGGGCAACAAAGACGGTGGGATTCCAGTGGCTAACACACCATCGGTACTTCGGGATTACATAGGATAGCCAGACAACACAAGACCTGATGGTCTATGACCAGGTTATCTGCTGGAGGACAGTAATAGTATACCCTCATGGCAGTACATGGGAAAGCCAGACAACACAAGACCTGATGGTCTATGACCAGGTTATCTGCTGGAGGACAGTAATAGTATACCCTCATGGCAGTACATGGGAAAGCCAGATAACACAAGACCTGATGGTCTATGACCAGGTTATCTGCTGGAGGACAATAATCATCAAATAACCTTCCTGAGTGGACTGGGTTATGCAGATGACTAACGTACACAGACCTGAGTCTGGGAAATGACAGAGAACAATAGAAATTATGACTGAGAGGAGAAAAAAAAAAAGAATTTGGAACAGAAAACGAATCATGAAGAGAAAAAAATGGAAGAAATGACTTTTAAAAACGATTCAGATCTTGAATATGAGAACACCACCACTTGATATCTATATGAGAAATGACAGGATCTGTCAATAAGCAGAGAACCTACAGATTACAAAACAACAAAAGGAGAAATCAGAAGCAAACGAAGAGAGAAGTACAGCAAATGAGACATTCTGTAATCCTATGTTTACTGCTGTGTTCAACTCGAAGTGAAGATAAGGATCACCTCATTTCAACAACCACAAATTTCAGGTTCAGAATTACCGAGATCAGCTGTTACAATTACTGAAACATACTGTAGGTTCTTGGAGCTCGCTGATATGGGGTAGGTATGTGGGTGGTGGCCACCTGGGTCAGACCAAAGGAACATTTTACGACAGTCTTGACTCTAGCATTATATTGCCCCACACACACACACACACACACACACGTCTGGACACGAGGGTCAGGTTCTGGCGGTGAAGGATGGGCGGGTGTGGGAGGTGTTGACTGTGGCCTGGTCGACTGAATGGCTTACAGATCAGGTATTATGTTGATAAGATGATTGGCTGACAGATGCAAGTGCTTCACAGTCCTACACAGATAGTTAGTGTGTGTGTGTGTGTGTGTGTGTGTGTGTGTGTGTGTATATATATATATATATATATATATATATATATATATATATATATGATACCGATTCACCTATAGGCGCTGAGGATTCGAACCCTGTCCTACCAAAAGCTGTATAATAACTATTCCATGTGCACAACACATGTTAAAGACACACACACACACACACACACACACACACACACACACACACACACACACACACACACACATATATAAACACACACTACAATAAGGTCGTAAAAATGCGCGTGATCTAGTATTTGCTACTACCCATGAGGAAATATGAAGCACGGAAAGTCCCGTGTGCACTGTCGGGTAAGATGTTGGAATACACACGAAAGTGCACTTGGGACTTGTGGCGTTTCACTTTGCCTCGTGGTTATCATGAAATATATGTATGTATGTATGTATATATGTATGTATGTATGGATGGATGGATGGATGGATGGATATATGTATGTCTCTACTTCTTACAGACGTTTGAATGAATAAACTAAGGCTCTAAACTGTACTCCAAAAGGTTGCTGGGTAAGTTTGGTCTCCGTGAAGAATGAATGAGGTCGCCGTGTGATGCACACAGCCATGCATCAACAGGAGAAGCTGTGTTAAGGGTACCCGTCATTCCACCTCGGTTGACGAAGGGGTGCTATAGAGGGAGCCCAACCAAGTCATCATTGGCGATGCAGCTTATACGTTCTCCGACAAGGGAAGAACTGGACACCAGTGAAAACCCTTTTATGTATCACAATATCAAAGTTAAAGCTGTCATTCCCTTCTGTTTCATCCCTCGATCCTAAAGGAAGAGTCAAAACAAATGAAATAACTTTTTTTTTTTAACCTTTAGGATCAACACGATAAAGGAAGAGTCAAAGCAAATGAAATAAGTTTTTTTTAACCTTTAGGATCAACACGAAGCTTCCTAAGTTAGGTTATTTGTTCTTCGATGACCTCCGCTCGAAGCAAAACAGAATCCACCCACTGTTAATCATCAGGATCCATGTTGTTCATGTAACTCAAGGAGGCGTTCATACGTGCAGCCCACCAACCTGTCTGAGATCACAACCACCACACCACTACCACCACTACCACACCTGCTCTCAGATCCACCCACCACCACCACTACCACACCTGCTCTCAGATCCCCCCACCACCACCACTACCACACCTGCTCTCAGATCCACCCACCACCACCACTACCACACCTGCTCTCAGATCCACCACACCTGCTCTAAGATCCACCATACCTGCTCTAAGATCCACCATACCTGCTCTCAGATCCTCCACACCTGCTCACACACACACACACACACACACACACACACACACAGATGGAGCAGTAATAACCATAACGCATATTGGCTTCGCAACTGCACTGAACCCATTCGGGCCCGATCAGCCCCCGTCCCCAAGGACTGTGAGAGTCATTCGCACAGGAGCGCTCACGGCAGACACGGCCCCCACCACCAGCAGGTGGCGCTGCTGGACACGGGAAGGTAAAAATAGGCACGAAGACGGGGTCGTCAGAGATGGACTACTGAACCTTTTGGACGCCACGATCTTCACCGATAACACGTTGCTCATAACAAACTGTTACGGGACGCAAAAACTCTTCAACGTGAACAGTACAAGAGAGAACATGAGGATGGATGATGTAACGAATGTGTATTACGTAATGCTGGGGTCGAGACGAAGACATTCAGCGGAGGCATTCCCAAGACACCTAAAGAATATATCTTCAAGATGCCCAAGGAAGGTGTCTCCAAGATGCCCAAAGAATGTATCTCCAAGATGCCCAAGGAAGGTATCTCCAAGATGCCCAAAGAAGGTATCTCCAAGATGCCCAATATCTCCAAGATGCCCAAAGAAGGTATCTCCAAGATGCCCAAGGAAGTTATCTCCAAGATGCCCAAAGAAGGTATCTCCAAGATGCCCAAGGAAGGCATCTCCAAGATGCCCAAAGAAGGTATCTCCAAGATGCCCAAAGAAGGTATCTCCAAGATGCCCAAAGAATGTATCTCCAAGATGCCCAAGGAAGGTATCTCCAAGATGCCCAATATCTCCAAGATGCCCAAGGAAGGTATCTCCAAGATGCCCAAAGAATGTATCTCCAAGATGCCCAAGGAAGGTATCTCCAAGATGCCCAAGGAAGGTATCTCCAAGATGCCCAAGGAAGGTATCTCCAAGATGCCCAAAGAATGTATCTCCAAGATGCCCAAAGAATGTATCTCCAAGATGCCCAAGGAAGGTATCTCCAAGATGCCCAAAGAATGTATCTCCAAGATGCCCAAAGAATGTATCTCCAAGATGCCCAAAGAATGTATCTCCAAGATGCCCAAAGAATGTATCTCCAAGATGCCCAAAGAATGTATCTCCAAGATGCCCAAAGAATGTATCTCCAAGATGCCCAAGGAAGGTGTCTCCAAGATGCCCAAAGAAGGTGTCTCCAAGATGCCCAAGGAAGGTATCTCCAAGATGCCCAAGGAAGGTGTCTCCAAGATGCCCAAAGAATGTATCTCCAAGATGCCCAAGGAAGGTATCTCCAAGATGCCCAAAGAAGGTGTCTCCAAGATGCCCAAAGAAGGTGTCTCCAAGATGCCCAAGGAAGGTGTCTCCAAGATGCCCAAGGAAGGTGTCTCCAAGATGCCCAAAGAATGTATCTCCAAGATGCCCAAAGAATGTATCTCCAAGATGCCCAAAGAATGTATCTCCAAGATGCCCAAGGAAGGTATCTCCAAGATGCCCAAAGAATGTATCTCCAAGATGCCCAAGGAAGGTATCTCCAAGATGCCCAAGGAAGGTGTCTCCAAGATGCCCAAGGAAGGTATCTCCAAGATGCCCAAAGAATGTATCTCCAAGATGCCCAAGGAAGGTGTCTCCAAGATGCCCAAAGAATGTATCTCCAAGATGCCCAAAGAATGTATCTCCAAGATGCCCAAGGAAGGTGTCTCCAAGATGCCCAAGGAAGGTATCTCCAAGATGCCCAAGGAAGGTGTCTCCAAGATGCCCAAGGAAGGTATCTCCAAGATGCCCAAAGAATGTATCTCCAAGATGCCCAAGGAAGGTATCTCCAAGATGCCCAAGGAAGGTGTCTCCAAGATGCCCAAAGAAGGTGTCTCCAAGATGCCCAAGGAAGGTGTCTCCAAGATGCCCAAGGAAGGTGTCTCCAAGATGCCCAAAGAAGGTGTCTCCAAGATGCCCAAAGAATGTATCTCCAAGATGCCCAAAGAAGGTATCTCCAAGATGCCCAAAGAATGTATCTCCAAGATGCCCAAGGAAGGTGTCTCCAAGATGCCCAAGGAAGGTATCTCCAAGATGCCCAAAGAATGTATCTCCAAGATGCCCAAAGAAGGTGTCTCCAAGATGCCCAAGGAAGGTATCTCCAAGATGCCCAAAGAATGTATCTCCAAGATGCCCAAGGAAGGTGTCTCCAAGATGCCCAAAGAATGTATCTCCAAGATGCCCAAAGAATGTATCTCCAAGATGCCCAAGGAAGGTATCTCCAAGATGCCCAAAGAAGGTATCTCCAAGATGCCCAAAGAATGTATCTCCAAGATGCCCAAGGAAGGTATCTCCAAGATGCCCAAAGAATGTATCTCCAAGATGCCCAAGGAAGGTATCTCCAAGATGCCCAAAGAAGGTGTCTCCAAGATGCCCAAAGAATGTATCTCCAAGATGCCCAAGGAAGGTGTCTCCAAGATGCCCAAAGAATGTATCTCCAAGATGCCCAAAGAATGTATCTCCAAGATGCCCAAAGAATGTATCTCCAAGATGCCCAAAGAATGTATCTCCAAGATGCCCAAGGAAGGTATCTCCAAGATGCCCAAAGAATGTATCTCCAAGATGCCCAAGGAAGGTATCTCCAAGATGCCCAAGGAAGGTGTCTCCAAGATGCCCAAGGAAGGTATCTCCAAGATGCCCAAAGAAGGTGTCTCCAAGATGCCCAAAGAATGTATCTCCAAGATGCCCAAGGAAGGTGTCTCCAAGATGCCCAAGGAAGGTGTCTCCAAGATGCCCAAAGAATGTATCTCCAAGATGCCCAAGGAAGGTGTCTCCAAGATGCCCAAGGAAGGTGTCTCCAAGATGCCCAAGGAAGGTATCTCCAAGATGCCCAAAGAAGGTATCTCCAAGATGCCCAAAGAAGGTGTCTCCAAGATGCCCAAAGAATGTATCTCCAAGATGCCCAAGGAAGGTGTCTCCAAGATGCCCAAAGAATGTATCTCCAAGATGCCCAAAGAAGGTGTCTCCAAGATGCCCAAAGAATGTATCTCCAAGATGCCCAAGGAAGGTGTCTCCAAGATGCCCAAAGAATGTATCTCCAAGATGCCCAAAGAATGTATCTCCAAGATGCCCAAGGAAGGTATCTCCAAGATGCCCAAGGAAGGTGTCTCCAAGATGCCCAAGGAAGGTGTCTCCAAGATGCCCAAAGAATGTATCTCCAAGATGCCCAAGGAAGGTATCTCCAAGATGCCCAAAGAATGTATCTCCAAGATGCCCAAGGAAGGTATCTCCAAGATGCCCAAGGAAGGTGTCTCCAAGATGCCCAAAGAATGTATCTCCAAGATGCCCAAAGAATGTATCTCCAAGATGCCCAAAGAAGGTATCTCCAAGATGCCCAAGGAAGGTATCTCCAAGATGCCCAAAGAATGTATCTCCAAGATGCCCAAGGAAGGTGTCTCCAAGATGCCCAAGGAAGGTGTCTCCAAGATGCCCAAGGAAGGTATCTCCAAGATGCCCAAAGAATGTATCTCCAAGATGCCCAAGGAAGGTGTCTCCAAGATGCCCAAGGAAGGTGTCTCCAAGATGCCCAAGGAAGGTATCTCCAAGATGCCCAAAGAATGTATCTCCAAGATGCCCAAAGAAGGTGTCTCCAAGATGCCCAAAGAAGGTGTCTCCAAGATGCCCAAAGAATGTATCTCCAAGATGCCCAAAGAATGTATCTCCAAGATGCCCAAGGAAGGTGTCTCCAAGATGCCCAAAGAATGTATCTCCAAGATGCCCAAAGAATGTATCTCCAAGATGCCCAAAGAATGTATCTCCAAGATGCCCAAAGAATGTATCTCCAAGATGCCCAAAGAATGTATCTCCAAGATGCCCAAAGAATGTATCTCCAAGATGCCCAAAGAATGTATCTCCAAGATGCCCAAAGAATGTATCTCCAAGATGCCCAAAGAATGTATCTCCAAGATGCCCAAGGAAGGTATCTCCAAGATGCCCAAGGAAGGTATCTCCAAGATGCCCAAAGAATGTA
Organism: Panulirus ornatus; assembly: GCF_036320965.1. Lineage (NCBI taxonomy): Eukaryota > Metazoa > Arthropoda > Malacostraca > Decapoda > Palinuridae > Panulirus > Panulirus ornatus. Next base: position 15,232,459 of record NC_092255.1, read on the forward strand.
TCTCCAAGATGCCCAAGGAAGGTATCTCCAAGATGCCCAAGGAAGGTATCTCCAAGATGCCCAAAGAATGTATCTCCAAGATGCCCAAAGAAGGTATCTCCAAGATGCCCAAGGAAGGTATCTCCAAGATGCCCAAAGAATGTATCTCCAAGATGCCCAAAGAATGTATCTCCAAGATGCCCAAGGAAGGTATCTCCAAGATGCCCAAGGAAGGTATCTCCAAGATGCCCAAAGAATGTATCTCCAAGATGCCCAAAGAATGTATCTCCAAGATGCCCAAAGAATGTATCTCCAAGATGCCCAAAGAATGTATCTCCAAGATGCCCAAGGAAGGTATCTCCAAGATGCCCAAAGAATGTATCTCCAAGATGCCCAATATCTCCAAGATGCCCAAAGAATGTATCTCCAAGATGCCCAAAGAATGTATCTCCAAGATGCCCAAAGAATGTATCTCCAAGATGCCCAAAGAATGTATCTCCAAGATGCCCAAAGAATGTATCTCCAAGATGCCCAAGGAAGGTATCTCCAAGATGCCCAAGGAAGGTATCTCCAAGATGCCCAAGGAAGGTGTCTCCAAGATGCCCAAGGAAGGTATCTCCAAGATGCCCAAGGAAGGTATCTCCAAGATGCCCAAAGAATGTATCTCCAAGATGCCCAAAGAATGTATCTCCAAGATGCCCAAGGAAGGTATCTCCAAGATGCCCAAGGAAGGTATCTCCAAGATGCCCAAGGAAGGTATCTCCAAGATGCCCAAGGAAGGTATCTCCAAGATGCCCAAAGAATGTATCTCCAAGATGCCCAAAGAATGTATCTCCAAGATGCCCAAAGAATGTATCTCCAAGATGCCCAAGGAAGGTGTCTCCAAGATGCCCAAGGAAGGTATCTCCAAGATGCCCAAGGAAGGTGTCTCCAAGATGCCCAAGGAAGGTATCTCCAAGATGCCCAAGGAAGGTATCTCCAAGATGCCCAAAGAATGTATCTCCAAGATGCCCAAGGAAGGTATCTCCAAGATGCCCAAAGAATGTATCTCCAAGATGCCCAAAGAATGTATCTCCAAGATGCCCAAGGAAGGTATCTCCAAGATGCCCAAAGAATGTATCTCCAAGATGCCCAATATCTCCAAGATGCCCAAGGAAGGTATCTCCAAGATGCCCAAAGAATGTATCTCCAAGATGCCCAAAGAATGTATCTCCAAGATGCCCAAAGAATGTATCTCCAAGATGCCCAAAGAATGTATCTCCAAGATGCCCAAAGAATGTATCTCCAAGATGCCCAAAGAATGTATCTCCAAGATGCCCAAAGAATGTATCTCCAAGATGCCCAAAGAATGTATCTCCAAGATGCCCAAAGAATGTATCTCCAAGATGCCCAAAGAATGTATCTCCAAGATGCCCAAGGAAGGTATCTCCAAGATGCCCAAAGAATGTATCTCCAAGATGCCCAAGGAAGGTGTCTCCAAGATGCCCAAAGAATGTATCTCCAAGATGCCCAAAGAATGTATCTCCAAGATGCCCAAGGAAGGTATCTCCAAGATGCCCAAAGAATGTATCTCCAAGATGCCCAAAGAATGTATCTCCAAGATGCCCAAGGAAGGTATCTCCAAGATGCCCAAGGAAGGTATCTCCAAGATGCCCAAAGAATGTATCTCCAAGATGCCCAAAGAATGTATCTCCAAGATGCCCAAAGAATGTATCTCCAAGATGCCCAAAGAATGTATCTCCAAGATGCCCAAAGAATGTATCTCCAAGATGCCCAAAGAAGGTATCTCCAAGATGCCCAAGGAAGGTATCTCCAAGATGCCCAAAGAATGTATCTCCAAGATGCCCAAAGAATGTATCTCCAAGATGCCCAAGGAAGGTATCTCCAAGATGCCCAAGGAAGGTATCTCCAAGATGCCCAAAGAATGTATCTCCAAGATGCCCAAGGAAGGTGTCTCCAAGATGCCCAAAGAATGTATCTCCAAGATGCCCAAGGAAGGTGTCTCCAAGATGCCCAAAGAATGTATCTCCAAGATGCCCAAAGAATGTATCTCCAAGATGCCCAAAGAATGTATCTCCAAGATGCCCAAAGAATGTATCTCCAAGATGCCCAAAGAATGTATCTCCAAGATGCCCAAAGAATGTATCTCCAAGATGCCCAAAGAATGTATCTCCAAGATGCCCAAGGAAGGTATCTCCAAGATGCCCAAGGAAGGTGTCTCCAAGATGCCCAAGGAAGGTGTCTCCAAGATGCCCAAAGAATGTATCTCCAAGATGCCCAAGGAAGGTGTCTCCAAGATGCCCAAGGAAGGTGTCTCCAAGATGCCCAAGGAAGGTATCTCCAAGATGCCCAAGGAAGGTATCTCCAAGATGCCCAAAGAATGTATCTCCAAGATGCCCAAAGAATGTATCTCCAAGATGCCCAAAGAAGGTATCTCCAAGATGCCCAAAGAATGTATCTCCAAGATGCCCAAGGAAGGTGTCTCCAAGATGCCCAAGGAAGGTATCTCCAAGATGCCCAAAGAATGTATCTCCAAGATGCCCAAAGAATGTATCTCCAAGATGCCCAAAGAATGTATCTCCAAGATGCCCAAAGAATGTATCTCCAAGATGCCCAAAGAATGTATCTCCAAGATGCCCAAAGAATGTATCTCCAAGATGCCCAAAGAATGTATCTCCAAGATGCCCAAGGAAGGTATCTCCAAGATGCCCAAGGAAGGTATCTCCAAGATGCCCAAGGAAGGTATCTCCAAGATGCCCAAAGAATGTATCTCCAAGATGCCCAAAGAATGTATCTCCAAGATGCCCAAAGAATGTATCTCCAAGATGCCCAAAGAATGTATCTCCAAGATGCCCAATATCTCCAAGATGCCCAAAGAATGTATCTCCAAGATGCCCAAAGAATGTATCTCCAAGATGCCCAAGGAAGGTATCTCCAAGATGCCCAAAGAATGTATCTCCAAGATGCCCAAAGAATGTATCTCCAAGATGCCCAAGGAAGGTATCTCCAAGATGCCCAAAGAATGTATCTCCAAGATGCCCAAGGAAGGTATCTCCAAGATGCCCAAAGAATGTATCTCCAAGATGCCCAAAGAATGTATCTCCAAGATGCCCAAAGAATGTATCTCCAAGATGCCCAAAGAATGTATCTCCAAGATGCCCAAAGAATGTATCTCCAAGATGCCCAAAGAATGTATCTCCAAGATGCCCAAAGAATGTATCTCCAAGATGCCCAAGGAAGGTATCTCCAAGATGCCCAAGGAAGGTATCTCCAAGATGCCCAAAGAATGTATCTCCAAGATGCCCAAAGAATGTATCTCCAAGATGCCCAAGGAAGGTATCTCCAAGATGCCCAAAGAATGTATCTCCAAGATGCCCAAAGAATGTATCTCCAAGATGCCCAAAGAATGTATCTCCAAGATGCCCAAAGAATGTATCTCCAAGATGCCCAAAGAATGTATCTCCAAGATGCCCAAAGAATGTATCTCCAAGATGCCCAAAGAATGTATCTCCAAGATGCCCAAAGAATGTATCTCCAAGATGCCCAAAGAATGTATCTCCAAGATGCCCAAGGAAGGTATCTCCAAGATGCCCAAGGAAGGTATCTCCAAGATGCCCAAGGAAGGTATCTCCAAGATGCCCAAAGAATGTATCTCCAAGATGCCCAAAGAATGTATCTCCAAGATGCCCAAGGAAGGTGTCTCCAAGATGCCCAAAGAATGTATCTCCAAGATGCCCAAAGAATGTATCTCCAAGATGCCCAAGGAAGGTGTCTCCAAGATGCCCAAAGAATGTATCTCCAAGATGCCCAAAGAATGTATCTCCAAGATGCCCAAAGAATGTATCTCCAAGATGCCCAAAGAATGTATCTCCAAGATGCCCAAAGAATGTATCTCCAAGATGCCCAAGGAAGGTATCTCCAAGATGCCCAAAGAATGTATCTCCAAGATGCCCAAAGAATGTATCTCCAAGATGCCCAAGGAAGGTATCTCCAAGATGCCCAAAGAATGTATCTCCAAGATGCCCAAAGAATGTATCTCCAAGATGCCCAAAGAAGGTATCTCCAAGATGCCCAAAGAATGTATCTCCAAGATGCCCAAAGAATGTATCTCCAAGATGCCCAAAGAATGTATCTCCAAGATGCCCAAAGAATGTATCTCCAAGATGCCCAAAGAAGGTGTCTCCAAGATGCCCAAGGAAGGTATCTCCAAGATGCCCAAAGAATGTATCTCCAAGATGCCCAAAGAATGTATCTCCAAGATGCCCAATATCTCCAAGATGCCCAAGGAAGGTATCTCCAAGATGCCCAAAGAATGTATCTCCAAGATGCCCAAGGAAGGTATCTCCAAGATGCCCAAAGAATGTATCTCCAAGATGCCCAAAGAATGTATCTCCAAGATGCCCAAGGAAGGTGTCTCCAAGATGCCCAAGGAAGGTGTCTCCAAGATGCCCAAAGAATGTATCTCCAAGATGCCCAAGGAAGGTGTCTCCAAGATGCCCAAAGAATGTATCTCCAAGATGCCCAATATCTCCAAGATGCCCAAAGAATGTATCTCCAAGATGCCCAAAGAATGTATCTCCAAGATGCCCAAAGAATGTATCTCCAAGATGCCCAAAGAATGTATCTCCAAGATGCCCAAGGAAGGTGTCTCCAAGATGCCCAATATCTCCAAGATGCCCAAGGAAGGTATCTCCAAGATGCCCAAGGAAGGTATCTCCAAGATGCCCAAAGAATGTATCTCCAAGATGCCCAAAGAATGTATCTCCAAGATGCCCAAAGAATGTATCTCCAAGATGCCCAAAGAATGTATCTCCAAGATGCCCAAGGAAGGTATCTCCAAGATGCCCAAGGAAGGTATCTCCAAGATGCCCAAGGAAGGTATCTCCAAGATGCCCAAAGAATGTATCTCCAAGATGCCCAAGGAAGGTATCTCCAAGATGCCCAAAGAATGTATCTCCAAGATGCCCAAAGAATGTATCTCCAAGATGCCCAAGGAAGGTATCTCCAAGATGCCCAAAGAATGTATCTCCAAGATGCCCAAAGAATGTATCTCCAAGATGCCCAAGGAAGGTGTCTCCAAGATGCCCAAGGAAGGTATCTCCAAGATGCCCAAGGAAGGTATCTCCAAGATGCCCAAAGAATGTATCTCCAAGATGCCCAAGGAAGGTGTCTCCAAGATGCCCAAAGAATGTATCTCCAAGATGCCCAAAGAATGTATCTCCAAGATGCCCAAGGAAGGTGTCTCCAAGATGCCCAAAGAATGTATCTCCAAGATGCCCAAAGAATGTATCTCCAAGATGCCCAAGGAAGGTATCTCCAAGATGCCCAAAGAATGTATCTCCAAGATGCCCAAAGAATGTATCTCCAAGATGCCCAAGGAAGGTATCTCCAAGATGCCCAAAGAATGTATCTCCAAGATGCCCAAGGAAGGTATCTCCAAGATGCCCAAAGAATGTATCTCCAAGATGCCCAAAGAATGTATCTCCAAGATGCCCAAGGAAGGTGTCTCCAAGATGCCCAAGGAAGGTATCTCCAAGATGCCCAAGGAAGGTATCTCCAAGATGCCCAAGGAAGGTATCTCCAAGATGCCCAAGGAAGGTATCTCCAAGATGCCCAAGGAAGGTATCTCCAAGATGCCCAAAGAATGTATCTCCAAGATGCCCAAGGAAGGTATCTCCAAGATGCCCAAAGAATGTATCTCCAAGATGCCCAAGGAAGGTATCTCCAAGATGCCCAAAGAATGTATCTCCAAGATGCCCAAAGAATGTATCTCCAAGATGCCCAAGGAAGGTATCTCCAAGATGCCCAAAGAATGTATCTCCAAGATGCCCAAAGAATGTATCTCCAAGATGCCCAAAGAATGTATCTCCAAGATGCCCAAAGAATGTATCTCCAAGATGCCCAAGGAAGGTGTCTCCAAGATGCCCAAAGAATGTATCTCCAAGATGCCCAAGGAAGGTATCTCCAAGATGCCCAAGGAAGGTGTCTCCAAGATGCCCAAGGAAGGTGTCTCCAAGATGCCCAAAGAATGTATCTCCAAGATGCCCAATATCTCCAAGATGCCCAAAGAAGGTATCTCCAAGATGCCCAAGGAAGGTGTCTCCAAGATGCCCAAAGAAGGTGTCTCCAAGATGTCCAAAGAATGTATCTCCAAGATGCCCAAAGAATGTATCTCCAAGATGCCCAAGGAAGGTATCTCCAAGATGCCCAAAGAATGTATCTCCAAGATGCCCAAGGAAGGTATCTCCAAGATGCCCAAAGAATGTATCTCCAAGATGCCCAAAGAATGTATCTCCAAGATGCCCAAAGAATGTATCTCCAAGATGCCCAAGGAAGGTGTCTCCAAGATGCCCAAAGAATGTATCTCCAAGATGCCCAAAGAATGTATCTCCAAGATGCCCAAAGAATGTATCTCCAAGATGCCCAAAGAAGGTATCTCCAAGATGCCCAAAGAATGTATCTCCAAGATGCCCAAGGAAGGTGTCTCCAAGATGCCCAAGGAAGGTATCTCCAAGATGCCCAAAGAATGTATCTCCAAGATGCCCAAGGAAGGTGTCTCCAAGATGCCCAAAGAAGGTATCTCCAAGATGCCCAAGGAAGGTGTCTCCAAGATGCCCAAAGAATGTATCTCCAAGATGCCCAAAGAATGTATCTCCAAGATGCCCAAAGAATGTATCTCCAAGATGCCCAAGGAAGGTATCTCCAAGATGCCCAAAGAATGTATCTCCAAGATGCCCAAGGAAGGTATCTCCAAGATGCCCAAAGAATGTATCTCCAAGATGCCCAAAGAATGTATCTCCAAGATGCCCAAAGAATGTATCTCCAAGATGCCCAAAGAATGTATCTCCAAGATGCCCAAAGAATGTATCTCCAAGATGCCCAAAGAATGTATCTCCAAGATGCCCAAAGAATGTATCTCCAAGATGCCCAAAGAATGTATCTCCAAGATGCCCAAAGAATGTATCTCCAAGATGCCCAAGGAAGGTGTCTCCAAGATGCCCAAAGAATGTATCTCCAAGATGCCCAAAGAATGTATCTCCAAGATGCCCAAGGAAGGTGTCTCCAAGATGCCCAAAGAATGTATCTCCAAGATGCCCAAGGAAGGTATCTCCAAGATGCCCAAAGAATGTATCTCCAAGATGCCCAAAGAATGTATCTCCAAGATGCCCAAGGAAGGTATCTCCAAGATGCCCAAGGAAGGTATCTCCAAGATGCCCAAAGAATGTATCTCCAAGATGCCCAAAGAAGGTGTCTCCAAGATGCCCAAAGAATGTATCTCCAAGATGCCCAAAGAATGTATCTCCAAGATGCCCAAGGAAGGTGTCTCCAAGATGCCCAAAGAATGTATCTCCAAGATGCCCAAGGAAGGTATCTCCAAGATGCCCAAAGAATGTATCTCCAAGATGCCCAAAGAATGTATCTCCAAGATGCCCAAGGAAGGTATCTCCAAGATGCCCAAGGAAGCGATGCGGGACTTTCGGAGAATCCAGAGAATCTCCCGCTTCAAATTCCCGGTACGCGGGATCTATGTTGATGCTGTTATCCACTGTTACGAAATGGATCAATTTTGCGACGAGAGGGGGGAGAGAGAGAGAGAGAGAGAGAGAGAGAGAGAGAGAGAGGAGAGAGAGAGAGAGAGGAGAGAGAGAGAGAGGAGAGAGAGAGAGAGCGAGAGAGAGAGGAGAGAGAGAGAGAGAGAGATGAGAGAGAGAGAGAGAAGAGAGAGAAGAGAGAGAGATGAGAGAGAGAGAGAGAGAGAGAGAGAGAGAGAGAGGAGAAGAGAGAGAGAAGAAGAAGAAGAAGAAGAAGAAGAAGAAGAAGAAGAAGAAACACACATATTCCTTTACGGTGTCAGACTCAGTTCCTCAAGTCCAAATGAAGCGTCGAGTCTTATAATAGCACAGAGTTATCTACCACCTCTCCGAACACGACCGCTGGACTTGCTACTCTACCACCTCTCCGAACACGACCGCTGGACTTGCTACTCTACCACCTCTCCGAACACGACCGCTGGACTTGCTACTCTACCACCTCTCCGAACACGACCGCTGGACTTACTACTCTAACCACCTCTCCGAACACGACCGCTGGACTTACTACTCTACCACCTCTCCGAACACGACCGCTGGACTTGCTACTCTACCACCTCTCCGAACACGACCGCTGGACTTGCTACTCTACCACCTCTCCGAACACGACCGCTGGACTTGCTACTCTACCACCTCTCCGAACACGACCGCTGGACTTGCTACTCTACCACCTCTCCGAACACGACCGCTGGACTTGCTACTCTACCACCTCTCCGAACACGACCGCTGGACTTGCTACTACTCTACCACCTCTCCGAACACGACCGCTGGACTTGCTACTACTCTACCACCTCTCCGAACACGACCGCTGGACTTGCTGTTCTACTTCGAGGCCACAAAAAATAAAGGTGATTCATGACCTCTCCTAACATAATACCTAGACCTGTGGTTGTAGTTCTCTCTAAGACCCCTGTGTTCCGTGATGAAGGCATCAGCTCCGAGATCCGGTTGGTTGGTTGGTTGATTGAGAGGTGGAGGTGCTCCTCTCCCACCACTCTCCCCAGTCAGCTAAACCAGTGTGACCTGTGCCGTTCAACTGGTTGGTTGATCAAGGGTCGGCGGGCAGTCACCGCGTCTGTTCCTTTCCCTCCACCGCTAACTTTCGCAACCTTCTCACGATGTCTTTCCGGAACCACCATCGACTTGCCCTCCCCCCCCCCCCCCCTTACGGTATTTTTCTTCTATTTTTACGTTATCTCTTTTTTGTAGATTTTTTTTTCTTTTCTACCTAAAGTCTGGCCTCCATGGAGGGCTTTTGTCAAGAGCAAATAACATGAAAATTACCTAACGAGTAAAAGTCCCTCGAAGCCTTTTATTCTAACATTTAAGGTAAGAAGGGATAAAGAGAACTGGAGCGATGTGCTACATACGGGGCGACGTACCGTCAGTAGGGTGAACCAGAGCATATGAGGCGGTCAGGGTAAACAGTGTGGGGCCTTGAGTGTTAACAGACAGCTCTGGTATTGGTGCATTATACCTAACAGCAGCTACCTCGCTCGATGCCAGAAACAGTGAACACGTACGAATATATATATATATATATATATATATATATATATATATATATAATGCCCTCCAACCACAAGGATTCGAACCGCTATCATTTCTGTGGAGGATAGATGCGCTATTCAATAATCAATCTAATTGTTTATCTACTTATCTCTATCTACCTACTTATCTATCTATCTATCTATCTATATATATATATCTATATATATATATATATATATATATATATATATATATATATATATATATATATATATATATATGAAAAACCAGGTTCTTCGGAAAAAACATTTTCCATCGTTACCAGGATCTGCTGCCTTGGTAAATATATTTAGGAGCTTCTACCTAATTTGCAATGGGATCGTTTGGTGCTTTGGTCCCTGCCTTGCCCCTAGCAACATGATGAGGCCCAGCCTTCTCATTAGCAATGTCTTGTTTCGCCTGTACGCTCTTCACGGGGTATCTCCCCGCCCCAAGATACGGCCTTCCAGTGGAACACACAAGACAGAAACAACTTCAAAAGCTGTGTGTAAGGGCGACTGGTAAAACAGAGAAGTGTTTGCGGGGCGCTGGACGCAGGGAGAACCGCATTGTTCTGATTACTTATGACGGACTCACAGTCTCGAATGCGACTTCGCCAACCCCTTCTGACGATCTGGGGAGTTCTGACTTCGGACTCTTGGGTAGCTTCGAGCTCCGTGAATCACTTCTTACGATCTTGAGCCTGACTTCGAACTCTCTCTCTCTCTCTCTCTGAACCATTTCACGCTATCTCGAATCTAGCTTCATGCTCGTGATTCCTTCTTACGATCTTGAGTCTGACTTCGAACTCGCTCTCTGTGAATCACTTCTTGCTATCTCGTATCTAAGTTTCATTAGCTCTGCCAATCACTCCTTACGATCTCGAGCCTGACTTCGAAGTCTATGAACCATTTCCTCCCGTCTCGAATCTTAACTTCGGAATCGATGCTTTACCTCTTACCACCTCCAGGATGGTGACCTTAAATGTATGTGTGGACTGTCTGATATACAACCCTGTTGGTCGAAACTCACACGTCGTTGACTTGACTAACAGGGCCTTAGCTCCTTCGAGCAATGATTCTTATTCTCTGTACAGCAGTGATTCTCAACCTTAATCCTCATCTGTACGAGGAGATTCTCATTTTCCTTTATGTGGAGCGATGGTCCTCAATATTTCTTTTCCTTCTGTGAGCTGGGTTTTTTACGTTTTCTTCTGACTGTCTTGTTTCATTCTTTGGGCCATGTTCATAAGAGATGCTTTCGGGATTCTTACCATACAGACTCGGGTCTGGCAGATACCCGTCTCCTCTCGCAACACTCTGAGGCCAAAAGTGGGGCTACTCATCTGGCCCTCCGCGAAGTCGACCCTCAGGACATATAGATATTCAAGAATGGGTTGTTCTCATGGGTGAACAAGAGACGGTCTATGTCCGGTCACTGTTCCGCGCTCCCTTAAAGGTTCGCTCACCGCTGTCACTAATGTCTATAGTCGTTCACTGTTTAGTGCTTCCTAAGGGCTGTTCGCTCCTCCACAACAGTCGTTGTCAGTTCCCAGTTCAGTGCTTCCTAAGGGTCGTTCACTGCTGCCACTACTATTCACATTTGCTCATTGTCCAAGTGCTTCCTTGGGTCGTTCACTGTTGCCACTACCGTTCATATTCGTGCATCCTTCGGTGCTTCCCAGGGGTCGTTCACTGCTGCCATTACTGTTTATATTCGTTAACCCGTCAGTGCTTCCTAGATGTGTTCACTGTTGCCACTACCGTTCATATTCGTGCATCCTTCGGTGCTTCCCAGGGGTCGTTCACTGCTGCCATTACTGTTTATATTCGTTAACCCGTCAGTGCTTCCTAGATGTGTTCACTGTTGCCACTGCTGTACCATCTACTGCACCTCTTTTCCGGTCCCCCATCGCACCGGAGGTAAACCCCCTTGAGTAAAAGGTCTCCACGCCAGCCGTGTGGGATGATGCATGAGTCGTGTGGGATGATACGTGAGCCGTGTGGGATGATGCATGAGCCGTGTGGGATGATGGATGAGCCGTGTGGGATGATGTATGAGCCGTGTGGGATGATACGTGAGCCGTGTGGGATGATGCATGAGCCGTGTTGTATGATGTATGAGCCGTGTGGGAGGATGATACATGAGCCAAGTGGGATGATGCATGAAACGTGTGGGATGATACGTGAGCCGTGTGGGATGATACGTGAGCAGTGTGAGATGATACGTAAGACGTGTGTAATAATGACTCAACCACAGGGGCGGAAACCTCTATCTTGTTCCGTTGAAATCTCACCCTAATGAGGGGAAACTTTAACCCAGCACGTTAATCATCTAGGGTAGACAATTATCATTCCGATCAAATAATAAAAAAATGATAAAAAAAATGGAAATTATAATTGAATTATTGAGAATGCCTCTTGTCAGCGGGGTACAGCAATGGTCTTTGGTCCCCGTGGTGTCACTCATGGCCAAGATATTCATAAATGATAGTCATGTAGAGAACAGTGAATATCCTGAACCAATATTTGGGACTACGTAGAACTGGCTGATATACGAATATTCGCCAATGAACGACAAGTCGATAATTTCACCTACGAAGGGGGAAAATGCATGACAGAGCTGTATTCTAGATTAAATCTAAACACGAAGTTGTTTTATTTTGTTTTTGAGACGAAAAAGAGAAATGAATTTTAAAGAAAGCAGCAGCGCTGGGAAGGTCCCAAGTCGAATATCTGTAGATGATTTTGCAATAATTAGGATAGTAATTACGGTGGTGATTAGGGTACGACATATGGACGAGTCTTAATTGGAAATGTCAGCCTCAGTGTTCATCCTTTGGCTTCGCTTATTTCCTAAGAAGAGGAAAAAAAAGAAAAAAAATAACAATATATATATATATATATATATATATATATATATATATATATATATATATATATATATATATATATATATATATAAATATGGCGTCCTAGCTACCCCTCTTCGTTGTATATCAACTGACTGTTATATTTCTTTCTTGCATCTTCCCTGATGATGTGATTATTGCACGAAAGTGCACATGGAAACTTATTGTGTTTCATTTCCCGTTGACTCATAAGAATATATATATATATATATATATATATATATATATATATATATATATATATATATATATATATATATATATATATATCCCCTGGGGATAGGGGAGAAAGAATACTTCCCACGTATTCCCTGCGTGTCGTAGAAGGCGACTAAAAGGGAAGGGAGCGGGGGGCTGGAAATCCTCCCCTCTCGTTTTTTTTTTTTTTTTTTTTTTTTTTTTTCCAAAAGAAGGAACAGAGAAGAGGTCCAGGTGAGGATATTCCCTCAAAGGCCCAGTCCTCTGTTCTTAACGCTACCTCGCTATCGCGGGAAATAGCGAATAGTATGAAAAAAAAAAAAAAAAAAATATATATATATCATTACAACGTTCTAAAGAAAAAGAGAATGGAAAATATAATATACTGATTGATGGGACAAGTTAATAAATAAGAGATGTTCAGTTAATTCTTTTCTTTTATCCATTCATCTTTTATTCAGAAATAGGACTAAAAAATCACCATAATACGCAATGAAAATCCAACGCAAAAATATACAAATCACGAATTCTCGATGCCTGATACGTTTATAACGTACACAATGTTATAACGTACGTAGTGTAACAACGTACGTAAATGTCATGAAGTAAAACACAAAATGACGAAAATCATGGGACAGGAGAAAATGCCTGAATCAATGAGCAAGGTGGTATAAACCAGGGTATCACGTGAGTGGTTTGGTTCACGACGGAACCAAAAAAATGGGATATTTTTTTTCAAGACCAGGGCAATAATTGTGAGGTAGTATTCATGTCTTACGAAGTCATTATGGTCTTTCGCATGAACACTCATTAATGGTTGGGCTTCGCTGATATCAATCAATGGCTTCCCTCATTAGCATCGTTTAGAGGTTTACCTCATGGGTAACAATCAGTGGT
>NC_092255.1:15250562-15303062 GCF_036320965.1 Panulirus ornatus
TGCCGTCACAAGAGCTCAGGTTTGTCACTAGCGTCACAGGCTGACATGCCAGCGGTCATGACCATCACATAGTGACGGTTATCAAGCTGTCACATACCGTTGTACACTGACGTAACACTTAAGTCACAAACCGTCACTAACTGCCGTGCTAGCTGACGCACACCGTCACCGAATGACGTCACTAACTGATGTACCCTCCGTTACACACCGTCACTAACTAGCTAACTAACTAACTCGTTGTCACATACCATCACCAAATGACGTACCAGCTGTTACCAACCGTCACAAACTAAACGTACCATCAGTTACGCACCGTTACGAATCGACGTACTAGCTGTTACAAGCAGTCAGTAACTGACGTACAAGCTGTATTGACGTAACAGGTGTCACAGTCCGTCACACACTGACGAACTGGCTATTAGTCTTTCTCCCAATACGAACCTTTAATTCTAGCATTTGCCATTTACCATCTTCCATCAGCATGAGCCATTTACCACTAATCCATCAGCATGAGACATTTACCACTAATCCATCAGCATGAGCCATTTACTACTAACCCATCAGCATGAGCCATTTACCACTAACCCATCAGCATGAGCCATTTACCACTAATCCATCACCATTACCTATTTACCACAAATCCTTCAGCATGAGCCATTTACCTACTGATCCATTAGCATGAGCCATTTACCACTAATCCATCAGCATGAGCCATTTACTACTAATCCATCAGCATGAGCCATTTACTACTAATCCACCAGCATGAACCATTTACCACTAATCCATCAGCATGAACCATTTACCACTAATTCATCGGCATTTGCGTGCACTGCTTGCAGTTCTAACATCATCACATCACTTAACATTGTGTCTGTGGAGCTGGCGGGGCTGCGCCGTCCCCTTGCCTCATTTGGTGTCTCCAGTCCTTTTTTGCCTCCTGACTCGACTCTTTGCTAGTCCCTCCCTCTCTCCCCTCGGTCTTCCGCGCTTGGCGAACACCCTACCAAATTCCAACGTGCATTCCAACTTGCATTTACGTTTCTCTGCTTCCCTACATATGTGTACCCCCTGGCTAGATATGCTTCCTCAGCCAACGTAATCATGACTGATCGTACCCATCTGTCTTCTTCCTGTTCTTCTTCCTTTCTTTCACCACAGAAATTGCATTTGGCAATTCCATTTTCTCTAGTAATCATTTTCTTGTGTGTGTGTGTGTGTGTGTGTGTGTGTGTGTGTGTGTGTGTGCCTTCCGCCTTTTCCTTCCTCCCGCTAGATCCGTCCTTTCAGTCACTCTCTTCGAAAAATGCAGGGATAAAACAACCAGGCGCCATTAACATGAAATTAAGAAAGAAATTTGTCGGAAAGGATGTGAAGAAAGTACTCTTACAGTACAAGAGAAGAGGATGAGTGGATTAAACTGAAACAAGACGACGGATGGCATAAACTGAGACAAGTGAAGAGGATGAATGGATTAAACTGAAACAAGACGAAGAATGGAATAAACTGAGACAAGAGAAGAGGATGAATGGATTAAACTGAAACAAGACGAAGAATGGAATAAACTGAGACAAGAGAAGAGGATGAATGGATTAAACTGAAACAAGACGAAGAATGGAATAAACTGAGACAAGAGAAGAGGATGAATGGATTAAACTGAAACAAGACGAAGAATGGAATAAACTGAGACAAGAGAAGAGGATGAATGGATTAAACTGAAACAAGACGAAGAATGGAATAAACTGAGACAAGAGAAGAGGATGAATGGAATAAACTGAAACAAGAGAAGAGAACGAATGGAATAAACTGAGACAAGTAAAGAGGACGAATGGAATAAACTGAAACAAGAGAAGAGAACGAATGGAATAAACTGAAAGAGATAATCACTGGGGATTGTATACAAAAGCTTAAAAATGTAAAACTCCCTCCCAATACTTTTAAGAATATATCACAAAATACGTAAATCGGATCCCATATTACATAAATCTGATCCCGCATTAGCGAGGTAGCGTTATCAACAGAGGACTGGGCCTTAGAGGGAATATCCTCACCTGGCCCCCTTCTCTGTTCCTTCTTTTGGAAAATTAAAAAAAAACGAGAGGGGAGGATTTCCAGCCCCCCGCTCCCTCCCCTTTTAGTCGCCTTCTACGACACGCAGGGAATACGTGGGAAGTATTCTTAATCCCCTATCCCCAGGGATCCTGATCCTGAAATGATAAATCTGACCCTAAAATCCGTAAATCTGATCCCATATTACATAAATCTGATCCTGAAAAAAAAAAAATAACTGACCCTAGAATACGTAAATGTGACCCTGATATGAGAAAACCTGGACCCTGAGGTAACCAATATCCCGACGTCTGAACCTCTCTCTCTCTCTCTCTCTCTCTCTCTCTCTCTCTCTCTCTCTCTCTCTCTCTCTACGTCATTACACACCTGAATACCTCCTAACATCGTTAGCCCTATAACTACCCACCGTGCATCATTATCTAGTAAAAAGAAACTCCCTATTTGTTTTCCTATCAAAAAAAAAAAAACGCGCGTCTACTTCGTTACACAAATGAACGCTCTTCGTCATCATTAAATGTAGTAAGCTTAATCATCTGATAATTCCCCTTCCTTCCTCCCAACCCTCCCCCTTTCCACAGTCTCGGCCCCCGCCCCCCTCGCCAATCTACCCCACATCAGCCACTACACCATCACATTACGAAATCTCCAGCCACATCAATATTAAACATTTCTTTTTTTCTGGGAGGTAAAGGGAGAGGTGTGTGTGTGTGTGTGTGTGTGTGTGTGTGTGTGTGTGTGTGTGTGTGTGTGTGTGTGCCCTGCTCACGATCAAGACCGTCGAGGAACACCTTGAAGAACCTCGTGGAACCCCCATGGAACCTTGGGGATCGGCCGGACGCCTAAGACGAATGGTCCAAAAACCTCAATGTTGTCTGTCCCTGAAGCCTCGAGGATCGGTCCATAAACACCTGGAAGTTCGACCCGGAGCCTCGAAGATCGGTTCCGAACCGAGGGAGGTCGACGGTGTACAGCTGTATCACTCACTGTCTTCCATCACCTTGCGGACGATCTTACGTCATGGTTTCAGCCTTACTGGGGCCCTCTTCCTCTTCAGCACAGCCGGGTGGCTTCGTTCTCAGTAAGTGCTGTTGGTTTCACCCTCAATAAGGGCTCTTGGCCTCGTCCTTAATAAAGGGCTGCTGACTTGGTCCTCAATAAGGAATGCTGACCTTGTCCTCAATAAGGGCTGTTGACTTCGTCCTCACTGCGGGCTATTGGCCTCGTCCTCAATAAAGGGCTATTGGCCTCGTCCCTACTAAAGGGCTATTGGCCTCGTCCTCACTGCGGGCTATTGGCCTCGTCCTCAATAAAGGGCTATTGACCTCGTCCCTACTAAAGGCCTATTGGCCTCGTCCTCACTGCGGGCTATTGGTCTCGTCCTCAATAAAGGGCTATTGGCCTCGTCCACAATAAAGGGCTATTGGCCTCGTCCTCAATAAAGGGCTATTGGCCTCGTCCCCAATAAAGGGCTATTAGCCTCGTCCCCACTGCGGGCTATCGGCCTCGTCCTCAATAAAGGGCTATTGGCCTCGTCCCCAATAAAGGGCTATTAGCCTCGTCCCCACTGCAGGCTATTGGCCTCGTCCTCAATAAAGGGATATTGGCCTCGTCCCCACTGCAGGCTATTGGCATCGCCCTCACTGCGGGCTATTGGTCTCGTCCTCAATAAAAGGGCTACTGGTCTCGTCCCCAATAAAGGGCTGTTGACCCCGCTGCCAGTAAAGGGCCGCTGGCCTCTAACCGCTCATCAGCCTCTTGTCACATAACACTCAAGAACGATTTCCAATAATTGGGGACTGGCAGCAGGGCTTGTGCCCATTACCATGGGGGAGGGATTGGGGGACGAGCGGATCATCTAATACCTCCCCATATTACACAGACTCAATGGACACTGGGTGAAGCGCCGGTACTGTTCCCAGGGGATGGACTGGAACGTCTTCAATCGACACTGCGAATGGACTTTGGTGCTGGAAGGCATGGAAGAAGGACTGATCGGCCAACGTACAAATTTCTGACACCAGAGCCGCCTTCTTGTGTGTGTGTGTGTGTGTGTGTGTGTGTGTGTGTGTGTGTGTGTGTGTGTGTGTGTGTGTGTGTGTGTGCTGAATGACACCTTTATGGAGGAATGTGAAGAATATCGAAAATCTGGAACGAAGAAAATGCCCGAGAAGTATTCTTTTTACTCATCTGTAGCGAAGAGTGGCATAATAAGAATATATATATATATATATATATATATATATATATATATATATATATATATATATATATATTTTTTTTTTTTCTTTATTATACTTTGTCGCTGTCTCCCGCGTTTGCGAGGTAGCGCAAGGAAACAGACGAAAGAAATGGCCCAACCCCCCCCCCCCCATACACATGTATATACATACGTCCACACACGCAAATATACATACCTACACAGCTTTCCATGGTTTACCCCAGATTTCTTTTCATTACTTTCCAGGAAAAAGAGTTAAAAAGGACAAGTATATGTCCTGCTCATACCCGTGGATAAATTCTTTCGACACTGATTCCATGTCTTGCAGAACCTGAGATCACCAGGGCGGTAAAGGGAAGCAGGAATCAGATCCGCCAAGAAGAAGGAAAAGATGGTGGGTCACTTGGCTATTAGGGCTTTAGACCTGCCGACTGCCAAGGTCATTGTGGCCTACAAAGGCAATTTCGGGGGAAAAAAATGATAAACTGGAACACTTTCTTAAAGTGTTTAAAGAAGATCCAAAGATCACGTACGCTCTCCTGACCGTTCAACAAAAAGAAGACTCATTCAATATTTGGATATTTGGGTCATGCAGAGATGTGCAAATTGCCAGGCGTCGTGTCGACACCTGAAGAAGACAGGAGGCGTGGTACGTACTTTGATAACTGCTGGGGGCTGAACGCTACATTTTTTATCTTTTTTACTTGGACATTGATTTTAAAAGTGCCATACTTCCGCTGGATATGATTTGATCGAAACAAAAACTAAACAACGTATATCAATAAGCCAAAAAAACCATTCATTACCTTACCACAAAAAAAGAAGGGCTTCCCTAGCTATCACCCAAAAGCAGTAACCTCACTCAATCCTCCATGTGCCGAGTCTCGGGGGAAACCTACGCCGAAAGGAGGTGACCAAAACTTTTTCTTTTTCTGTTTTTTTTTTTTCAAAGCCAATATAATCTGGTCTGATGGGACCAAAGGAAGTTGAGATTAAGTGTCTTAAAGTTCATGAAGTGTATACGAAGTTGAGGCGCGGCCGGGCGGTGCTTCGTCCTCCAATACCGTGTGTATCAAGACGAATCTTAACGGATCTTAAAAGTCCCTCCGGTTCTTCACCCGCCATCTCGGCTCGTGGTATACATCTGTCCTCGAGAGGAAATCCTAGTGGTCCCCAGTGTAACTATCTTTTTTTGACTCAGGCATTCAGCAGGTGAGGAACATTAGCCGAAGATACGTCGTCTGTGGTAATGTTTAACAACTGCCGAACCCAGTCTTGTAGCGTCTCGAAGTTGTGCCCTCACTACAAGAGGATCACGTCGAAACGTAAAACGCGCATCCCAGACACACGTTCTAAGGATCAGGGATATCAAACATGAATACATCACACTCTCATACGATCTTCTTGACATCTTAAGAAAGAAAATATAATAAAGAGCAAAAGAAGGATTGATTCACAGCAACGATGTACATGTATTTCTTACCTTCCCTCAACCTAAGACAACATACCTTCCCTCAACCGAAGAAAATATACCATCCCTCAACCAAAGACAATATACCTTCCCTTAACCGAAGAAATATACCATCCCTCAACTGACGACAATATACCATCCCTCAACTGACGACAATATACCATCCCTCAACCGAAGACAATATACCATCCCTCAACTGACGACAATATACCATCCCTCAACTGAAGACAATATACCTTCCCTCAACCGAAGACAAAATACCATTCCCTCAACCGAAGACAAAATACCATCCCTCAACCGAAGACAATATACCATCCGTTGATGAATTCTGATTACAACCGACAGACCAAGAAATTAAATTGGTTCTCCCGTCCAGGCCTTCAAGCCATTAACATCCCCGCGCCGCCGGAGCAAAATCCTGGAAAGTTATTTCGCGTGGGATTACCTCGCATTACGGGCGCATTTGCAATTCGACATCGTCGAACTGCCAAAAAAGGAAGCAGGAGCAGCAGGAGCAGCAGCAAGTAACAAGTAGCAGCAACAGAGGCAGGAGAACTCTGGCGCAACGCCCGACAGTTTCGACGTAATTTTTACGACCACAGAAACTCTGTTTGACGGAGGATCGACAACTGGACTACTACGTAATGGAAGAGACGATGTCGCTGCTAACGTGTAGTTAACTGTGACATGCGATGATGGGGGGGAGGGCCAGGTCAACAAGGACATCAATACGGTCGGCCCAGTTATCACGAAACTGGTGTTGCTTACGTCAACCTGCTACAAATGTTAGGGCCAAGCCAAGCCAACGAAGACATCCCTATGGTCGTCCCAATTAAACTGTGATCAGTGCTATAAGCGAGGAACGTCTTCCCTACCTAACCATTAGGTCCAGGTGCTATATAGACAAGGGTGTTATAGTAAAGTAACAAACCGCCCCCATAATTGGCCCAGGTATTATTGCAACGCGGTCATGGCCAAGCTATGACAGAGCTCTGATTTGATCGACTAAACCTCACACAAGTCAAGGCCCTGCGTTGTGTGTTGTATCATCCACTTTAGTGTTAATTAGCTCGGGCGAAATCACTTTCAACTTTCGCACACCTGCCACTTGAATCAAGAAACTATCTCAAGACTCGTTTTACATATGAGTTAACACTATCCTCATCTTATGAATGACTGAGGGAAGACTAGTAGTAGCATATCCTGTGAGGGACTGGAAGGATGTGATATAATTCTTCGAGTCCGCAACGCTAAGTAAGCTCCATGTCTGGCATGGGAGCCCGTCTGTGACAGCTGTTCCCCCGGTGTGCCATCACGTCTGTATTGGTTCATGACCGCACTGGGTCTTGCTCCTACCTCTACAATACTCTCACAGCAGTGGAGAGGGGGAGAGAGAGAGAGAGAGAGAGAGAGAGAGAGAGAGAGAGAGAGAGAGAGAGAGAGAGAGAGAGAAAGAGAGAGAGAGAGACATACCTTCGTCTAAAGCAAAAATGGATAGATACCTGTCTCTACACTAACATGGATAGATGTCTTCCTCTACAGCAGCATGGATAGACACCTGCCTCCACAGTGCCTCTCGCTGACTGCCCTCGTCCATATTCTATCCTCTGCAACACTTCCTGATGACATGGTCGAGCCTACAAGTACGAGGAACAGATCCCCCTCCCGCCTCCCGACGTCTCTCACTGACTAGTCTAATCTACAGGAACACAGGCCTCTCTCCCTCCAGCTCCTCCACAGCGCCCCGCTCTTATTCCTCCACTCTGAATGAACATGAGTGGATACCATCTTCTACGACGCCATTCGCAGCGGTAGCCCCCCCACACCCCACTCCCACTGATTGGAGCGCTCTCTCTCTCTCTCTCTCTCTCTCTCTCTCTCTCTCTCTCTCTCTCTCTCTCTCTCATACACCACCTGATGCTCTCAAACTCCCCCCCCCCCACAACCCTTCCTCCCCACTACCATGTGCACGACCCCCCTTTTCCCTCCTTCCCTCCCTCACGTCTCCACCACAAGATGGCGCCTCCTCCTCATTACCAGTGGCCATCTTTCTTTCACCAGCTGGCGCTAAAGAGCTGGTACGCACAACTCTTGCTACGCTGCGAGTATCCCACAGCTGGTGCGCTACCCCCCCCCTCCCCCTTACTCAACACCAGGACTCGTTTTCCATCCTAAACGCATCCCAGCTGGTGTCCTTCCCAGCTGTAACTTTATCTCTTTTTTTTTTTTCTTATGTTACTTGATGAGACGGCACGGGCGACCAAGGCCCTAACCAAGGCCATCCCATTCACGCTATGTACACATATGTATCCAAGCCTGAGCCAGGTACCCATTTTATCGACCAATCCCTCAGGGTGGATGAACAGCCGGGTTGAGTGTGGACCGACTGCCGCAACTCTAGGATTCGAACCTATGCGCTCGTTCGACCCTGGACGGCCAGTCAATGCGTCACGGTCAAGAACGCTAACCACTACACCACAGTCCTCATTCATCATATATATATATATATATATATATATATATATATATATATATATATATATATATATATAAATATATATAAATATATATAAATATATATATATATATATATATATATATATATATATATATATATATATATATATATATATATATATATATCCCTGGGGATAGGGGAGAAAGAATACTTCCCATGTATTCCCTGCGTGTCGTAGAAGGCGACTAAAAGGGAAGGAAGCAGGGGGCTGGAAATCCTCCCATCTCATTATTTTTTTTAATTTTCCAAAAGAAGGAACAGAGAAGGGGGCCGGGTGAGGATATTCCCTCAAAGGCCCAGTTCTCTGTTCTTAACGCTACCTCGCTAACGCGGAAAATGGCGAATAGCTTGAAAGAAAGAAAAAAATATATATATGTATATATATATATATATATATATATATATATATATATATATATATATATATATATATATATTATTTTTCTATGTATATATATATATATATATATATATATATATATATATATATATATATATATATATATATATATATATATATATATATATATTTTTTTTTTTTTTTTTTTTTTTTTTCCAAAAGAAGGAACAGAGAAGGGGGCCTGGTGAGGATATTCCCTAAAAGGCCCAGTCCTCTGTTCTTAACGCTACCTCGCTAGTGCAGGAAATGGCGAATAGTATGAAAGAAAGAAATATATATATATATATACGTCAGTGAAGGTGACCTCGTTAAACTTGACTTCACACGAGACGACCATTTTATGTATGACATCATCTTAGCCGACCTCCGCAAAAAGGACCTCCAGCATCGAGATGATCCGTTCTCAAGGTAAACACACACACACACACACACACACACACACACATGTCACATTCTCTCTCTCTCTCTCTCTCTCTCTCTCTCTCTCTCTCTCTCTCTCTCTCTCTCTCCCTCTCTCTCTCTCTCTCTCTCTCTCTCTCTCTCTCTCTTGGATGATGGGTGCTCCTTCATACCCCTCCTCTCCCCCGATCATATAAACTTCCCCTCCTTCCCCTCATACCCTTTCGATCGGTGAACAAATACCAGCGGCGGGCAAAAAAAAAAATATATCCCCCACCCCGCCACCCCAATCCCACCCTTCCTTCCTCCTCGGTCTTCGCCGCCGTAAAAAAAAGAAAGCTAAATACCCACAGATAACGGGAGGAGCGAGGGAGGTAGGAAGGGACAGAAAACCCTCCCATACCCTATCCCACCTCCTCCTGCCATGCGTTAAGACTAAATACCCACAGATAACGGGAGGAGGAGGAGCGAGGTAGAGAGGGAGGGGCAGAAAACCCTCCCATACCCTATCCCACCTCCTCCTGCCATGCGTTAAGACTTGACCTGCTCCTCCTCGTCCATCACCTCCTCCTCCACCTCCAACCCCGCCCCCCCCTAATAAGCGAAGTGCCCGGCGGCACTACGCGCAGGAGGGGTTCAGCCGGGACTGTGTCACCCTCTCCGGGAGGGGGGGGGGGATTCGACCCCGGTCGATATACATATATAGACGACCATTGATCCCTGGCACACTGACGACGGATCATTAACCTACCCGTGTGTGGGGGGGACAGCCAAGCTATCCTCATTAGCGCTGCCCACACGTTATGCAAGCGGGTCTGACAAGGAGTTTCACGAAGCTGATCACGGAATAAAAAAAAAAAAAAAAAAAAAAAAAAATATATATATATATATATATATATATATATATATATATATATATATATATATATATATATATATATACATATTTCTTTTCTTTCAAACTATTCGCCATTTCCCGCATTAGCAAGGTAGCGTTAAGAACAGAGGACTGGGCCTCTGAGGGAATATCCTCACCTGGCACCCTTCTCTGTTCCTTCTTCTGGAAAATCAAAAAAAAATAATGAGAGGGGAGGATTTCCAGCCCCCCGCTCCCTCCCCTTTTAGTCGCCTTCTACGACACGCAGGGAATACGTGGGAGGTATTCTTTCTCCCCTATCCCCAGGGATAATATATATATATATATATATATATATATATATATATATATATATATATATATATATATATATATATATATACATATATATATATATATATATATATATATATATATATATATATATATATATATATATATATATATATATATATATATATACATATATATATATATATATATATATATATATATATATATATATATATATATATATATATATAAAATGATATTCATCTATTAATCTTAATCAAGCCTAATCATGATCAAGTTTGAGCCAAGTTATCTCTCATCATCAAAGTTATGTTTCATCTAGTGATACAGCAGATGTGACCCACGAAATTGCTGGTTTTCTCTGTTGTAGACGAGGATAAGAAACCCAAAGCCACGTATATGGGATACGAGTGAACCTTATCTGATACGAATAACGATAAGAACAAAGAAAGAATTAATACGAATAACGATAAGAACAAAGAAAGAATTAATACGAATAACGATAAGAACATAGAAAGAATTAATACGAATAACGATAAGAACAAAGAAAGAATTAATACGAATAACGATAAGAACAAAGAAAGAATTAATACGAATAACGATAAGAACAAAGAAAGAATTAATACGAATAACGATAAGAACAAAGAAAGAATTAATACGAATAACGATAAGAACAAAGAAAGAATTAATACGAATAACGATAAGAACAAAGAAAGAATTAATACGAATAACGATAAGAACAAAGAATTAATACGAATAACGATAAGAACAAAGAAAGAATTAATACGAATAACGATAAGAACAAACAAAGAATTAATACGAATAACGATAAGAACAAAGAATTAATACGAATAACGATAAGAACAAATAAAGAATTAATACGAATAACGATAAGAACAAATAAAGAATTAACCATATTTAATAAGGGAACATAAGATTATCAACGGTTCCATTTGGTAAAGATTATGATAACTGATAAAAAGAATAGATAAAAGATGAAGATAGCATACTGCAGGCCCTATCTGATACAAACCATGATAAAGAAGGCACGTCAGCTGTCGACCAGAAGGCACGTCAGCTGTCGACCAGAAGGCACGTCAGGTGTCAACCAGAGGGCACGTCAGGTGTCGACCAGAAGGCACGTCAGCTGTCTACCAGAGGGCACGTCAGGTGTCGACCAGAAGGCACGTCAGCTGTCTACCAGAAGGCACGTCAGCCGTCTAGCAGAAGGCACGTCAGGTGTCGACCAGAAGGCACGTTAGCCGTCTACCAGACGGCACGTCAGCCGTCTACCAGAGGGCACGTTAGCTGTCTACCAGACCGCACGTCAGATGTCTATCAGAAGACACGTCAGCCGTCTACCAGACGGCACGTCAGCCGTCTACCAGAAGGCACATCAGCTATCTACCAGAAGGCACGTCAGCTATCTACCAGAAGGCACGTCAGCTGTCTACCAGAAGGCACGTCAGGTGTCGACCAGAAGGCACGTTAGCTGTCGACCGGAAGGCTCATCAGTTGTCTACCAGAGGGCACGTCAGCTGTCTACCAGAGGGCACGTTAGCCGTCTACCAGACGGCACGTTAGCTGTCGACCAGACGGCACGTTTTCTCCTCACGAGGCTTTCGGGAAGTTAAGGCAGTGTCAATGGTTGCCGGGGGGAGTTTCCTTACCTTTCCCAACCCTCACCTTCGTGACAAACAATGTGACGGTGATAATAGACACAGGGCAATCAACCTCGCCCTTCCCTTCCTTGAGTCACTTTTCGCTCCACCTAATTTATAACTCTGCCTCGCTCAAACATGACAGAGGAGACGAATGTATATATATATTTCTATGTGTATATCATGAATGACAGAGGAGACGAATGTATATATATATATATATATATATGTATACTATGAATCGCAGAGGATACGAATATATTTCTATATGTATATCATGAATGACAGAGGAGACGAATGAATATATATTTCTATGTGTATACTATGAATGACAGAGGAGACGAATGAATATATATTTCTATGTGTATACTATGAATGACAGAGGAGACGAATGTATATATATTTCTATATGTATACTATGAATGACAGAGGAGACGAATGTATATATATTTCTATATGTACACTATGAATGATGACAGATGTGGGTTGTTCTTCCCGATGGAGTCGAATGTATATCTTGTTCTACATGTATATAATGAATGACAACAGATGTGGTTGCTCTAACCTAACCTAGCATAAAAGACGAAATTCCTGTCAATCAGTAATCCGTCTGGCGCTCTGGTTAAACACTAGACTCATGCAGTTGGTTGTATGTATGTCCAAAATGGATATATACAGAGAGAGAGAGAGAGAGAGAGAGAGAGAGAGAGAGAGAGAGAGAGAGAGAGAGAGAGAGAGAGAGAGATTATTCGAAACCATTTTTGAGAGAGAGAGAGAGAGAGAGAGAGAGAGAGAGAGAGAGAGAGAGAGAGAGAGAGAGAGAGAGAGAGAGAGAGAGAATTATTCGAAACCATTTTTGAGAGAGAGAGAGAGAGAGAGAGAGAGAGAGAGAGAGAGAGAGAGAGAGAGAGAGAGAGAGAGAGAGAGAGAGAGAATTATTCGAAATCATTTTTGAGAGAGAGAGAGAGAGAGAGAGAGAGAGAGAGAGAGAGATTTGAAACCATTTTCTATAGAACCAGTTGTGAAACGACCTATGCTAATGAGCCTCAGAGTAGAAAACCACGACTACTTTGTCTACTTTTGAATAAGCTTCGGTTTGTAAGCGTAGAAAAATATTACTTTTTCTCTTTTTTTTTAACATCATGGCTGGAGCAGGTACTACGAAGGTAAGAGAAGAGAATAAGAGAAAAAAGAAAGAGAGAAAGTGAGATAGAAAGGATCGTAATTAGAGGTAAATTTTGAGGAATGACAGTAATCAAGAATATATAAATATAGATAGATAGATAGACAGACAGACACAGAGAGAGAGAGAGAGAGAGAGAGAGAGAGAGAGAGAGAGAGAGAGAGAGAGAGAGAGAGAGAGAGAGAGAGAGAGACATAAACAGATAGATAGATTGATGAATAAACACAGATAGATAGACTTATGAATAGATAGACAGACATAGACGTAGATAGATAAATAGATAGATACACAGATAGATAGATAGATAGATAGATAGACAGACAGACAGACAGACAGACAGACAGACAGACAGACAGACAGACAGACAGACAGATGACAAAATGACAAGACTCCTCATCAGATTCTATAGATACCACGAGGAAGTCCACAAGCTGGGGAAAAATAAGTGGGGAAAAAAATTGCCCAACTGATTAGAGGAAACTGAGCTGGGAGTAGAAAGGGAGGGTGTGGGGTGGTTGGCTGGGATGGCTGGCGAAGAAGACGCCTGCTCATCAAAATATAGAAAAAAAAAAAAGAAAAAAGAAAAGAAAAGACTTTGCCATGAAGCTGTTGTATAACCCTGTCTTGTATAAGCTTAGCTTCTCGAGAGAGAGAGAGAGCCGGAGCCCGAGCCGCGCCCCCCCATCTCCAAGAAGGCCGAGATCCTTTATGGTAATGAATGAGGAAAAAACCCTTTCCCGTAACTCGGAGAATATCTTCCCTGACGACGGAAGGCACAGCACGCATGAAAAGCCCTAATTAACCATTTATCCCTTCCCTCCACCACCGAGGAATGGGTCATTATGAATCATTCTGTAATCAAGCGTCGTGGAGATGACACAGAGGTATACATCGTTAGCATTATAGACTTCATCGCCGTCTCCCGCGTCAACGAGGTAGCGCAAGGAAACAGACGAGGGATGGGCCCAACCCACCCTCATACACGGATATGTACATAAACGCCCACACACGCACATATACATACATATACAGTTCAACGTGTGCATACATATACATACACAGACATACATATATACACATGTACATATTCAAACTTGCTGCCTTCATCCATGTACTGCCATGAGGGTATACTATTACTGTCCTCCAGCAGATAACCTGGTCATAGACCATCAGGTCTTGTGTTATCTGGCTTTCCCATGTACTGCCATGAGGGTATACTATTACTGTCCTCCAGCAGATAACCTGGTCATAGACCATCAGGTCTTGTGTTATCTGGCTTTCCCATGTACTGCCATGAGGGTATACTATTACTGTCCTCCAGCAGATAACCTGGTCATAGACCATCAGGTCTTGTGTTATCTGGCTTTCCCATGTACTGCCATGAGGGTATACTATTACTGTCCTCCAGCAGATAACCTGGTCATAGACCATCAGGTCTTGTGTTATCTGGCTTTCCCATGTACTGCCATGAGGGTATACTACTACTGTCCTCCACCAGACAACCCGGTCATGTCCTCCATCTTCACCAGACTTTGAGTTCTGACTTCCCCTGTCCACTGTCTCCAGTGGTTCCCCTGTCTAACCTAGGTCTTCAGTCACACCTCCCTACCCCCCCTCTCCCGTCTGCAGCTGACAGACGGTCGACGGAAGCACCGCAAAAGTTTGGCGCGTCTGTGTACAACGCCTCTTTAGTTAACACACACAGAGAAGAGCCGACAGGAGCGGAAGACGACATATATTCATGCTGACGCCTACACTTCACCCTGAACGAGACGCGACGTAAAGAATGTTAAACCTGCCGCCAAATGTTCTGTCAATAACGGACGACCCATCTTGATACGGAGCGGGGGAGGGTGGAAAAAAGAGAGAAAGAAAATTACTTTTGGGCGCGTGGCATTAATGAATGTCATTTCTAGTATGTAATTTCCATGTATTTTCCGCTCCCTGGGGGGCGAAAATTAATATTTCATGCAGGACGGAGGAGGAGGAGGAGGAGGAGGAGGCCCACCACGCCAGCAGTGTGGACGGTGCAAAATACAACGTAATTAATAGAACGCTGAAGAGGTGGGCAGCATGCGTTGAATGATGACCTCCTCCTCCTCCTCCTCCCCAAGACCTGTGTGAAAGACAGGCGCTCTCCCACCGACGAGAGATGATGGGCTTGCCCAGAACCGTGACCCGACTTTACCTGTACCTGGGTTGAATTGTGTCCTAACCTCAGCTGCACCTGGGTTGAACTGTGTCCTAACTTTAGCTGTACCTGGGTTGAATTGTGTCCTAACCTCAGCAGTACCTGGGTTGAATTGTGTCCTAACCTCAGCTGCACCTGGGTTGAACAGTGTCCTAACTTTAGCTGTACCTGGGTTGAATTGTGTCCTAACCTCAGCTGTACCTGGGTTGAATTGTGTCCTAACTTTAGCTGTACCTGGGTTGAACTGTGTCCTAACCTCAGCTGCACCTGGGCTGAATTGTGTCCTAACTTTAGCTGTACCTGGGTTGAATTGTGTCCTAACCTCAGCTGTACCTGGGTTGAATTGTGTCCTAACCTCAGCTGCACCTGGGCTGAATTGTGTCCTAACCTCAGCTGTACCTGGGTTGAATTGTGTCCTAACTTTAGCTGTAGCTGGGTTGAATTGTGTCCTAACTTTGCCTGTACCTGGGTTGAATTGTGTCCTAACTTCACCTGCACCTGGGTTGAATTGTGTCCTAACTTTAGCTGTACCTGGGTTGAATTGTGTCCTAACTTCAGCTGTACCTGAGTTGAATTGTGTCCTAACTTTGGCTGTACCTGGGTTGAATTGTGTCCTAACTTCAGCTGTACCTGGGTTGAATTGTGTCCTAACTTTACCTGTACCTGGGTTGAATTGTGTCCTAACCTCAGCTGTACCTGAGTTGAATTGTGTCCTAACCTCAGCTGTACCTGGGTTGAATTGTGTCCTAACCTCAGCTGTACCTGGGTTGAATTGTGTCCTAACCTCAGCTGTACCTGGGTTGAATTGTGTCCTAACTTTACCTGTACCTGGGTTGAATTGTGTCCTAACTTTACCTGTACCTGGGTTAAATTGCGTCCTGAACTGAGTCCTAACTTTAGCTGTACCTGGGTTGAATTGTGTCCCGACTTGAGCTGTACCTGGGTTGAATTGTGTCCTAACTTTAGCTGTACCTAGGATGAATTGTGTCCTAACTTCAGCTGTACCTGGGTTGAATTGTGTCCCAACTTTAGCTGTACCTGGGTTGAATTGTGTCCTAACTTTAGCTGTACCTGGGTTGAATTGTGTCCTAACTTCAGCTGTACCTAGGCTGAATTGTGTCCTAACTTCAGCTGTACCTGGGTTGAATTGTGTCCTAACTTCAGCTGTACCTGGGTTGAATTGTGTTCTACCTTTAGCTGTACCTGGGCCTAATTGTGTCTTAACTTTAGCTGTACTGGGATGAACTGTGTCTTAACTTCAGCTGTAGTAGGGATGAACTGCATCCTAACCTTACCTGTAGCAGGGCTGAACTGTATCCTAACTTTAGCTGTACCAGGGCTAAATTGTGCAGTTACTTACTTTAGCTGTACCTGATTGATATCGTCTCATTCTCACTCATATACCAGAGCTAAATTACCTCCTTAACTTTGGCTACACCTGAGGCAAATCGAGCCCCATCTTGAGCCCTACAGGAGCTCAATTCCGTCCCAACATTCAGCTACACCTGTGCTACACTCCATTGCAACTTGACCTGACCACCTTTGGGTGTCCCTAAGCTGAGGTGAAACCTAAAATCTTACCTTAAGTTGCACCTGACCTCAGAGGCAAGACAGTTACCCAGCTTTAAGGTAACGAATCATATGAAGATTCATACGTTCTCTTCCCCATTTAGGGAACCACCCTGCCCTCATTTGGTCGTCCAAGGAGCGGGCTGGGGCTTGACCTGAACAAATGAGGGAGGAACGTGGCCCTGAAGACAACAATGAGGATGATTCTGGCTCTGAACGTAACATTCAAAAGGCAACCTCTCCAACGGCAGGGATTCGAACCGGTACCATCTGTGTGTGGAAACTAGTCGTCTACGTATCCATCTCCCACACAAATGGCAATCCTTGCTCTTGAAAGGCATTGAATATATATATATATATATATATATATATATATATATATATATATATATATATATATATATATATATATATATCATTAGGTACAGTAGGGTTGAGGGTCAAGTCAATTGGGAGGTGAGTTTGAATGGAGAAAAACTGGAGGAAGTGAAGTGTTTTAGATATCTGGGAGTGGATCTGTCAGCGGATGGAACCATGGAAGCGGAAGTGGATCATAGGGTGGGGGAGGGGGCGAAAATTTTGGGAGCCTTGAAAAATGTGTGGAAGTCGAGAACATTATCCCGGAAAGCAAAAATGGGTATGTTTGAAGGAATAGTAGTTCCAACAATGTTGTATGGTTGCGAGGCGTGGGATATGGATAGAGTTGTGCGCAGGAGGATGGATGTGCTGGAAATGAGATGTTTGAGGACAATGTGTGGTGTGAGGTGGTTTGATCGAGTAAGTAACGTAAGGGTAAGAGAGATGTGTGGAAATAAAAAGAGCGTGGTTGAGAGAGCAGAAGAGGGTGTTTTGAAATGGTTTGGGCACATGGAGAGAATGAGTGAGGAAAGATTGACCAAGAGGATATATGTGTCGGAGGTGGAGGGAACGAGGAGAAGAGGGAGACCAAATTGGAGGTGGAAAGATGGAGTGAAAAGGATTTTGTGTGATCGGGGCCTGAACATGCAGGAGGGTGAAAGGAGGGCAAGGAATAGAGTGAATTGGAGCGATGTGGTATACAGGGGTTGACGTGCTGTCAGTGGATTGAATCAAGGCATGTGAAGCGTCCGGGGTAAACCATGGAAAGCTGTGTAGGTATGTATATTTGCGTGTGTGGACGTGTGTATGTACATGTGTATGGGGGGGGTTGGGCCATTTCTTTCGTCTGTTTCCTTGCGCTACCTCGCAAACGCGGGAGACAGCGACAAAGTATAAAAAAAAAAAAAAAAAAAAAAATATATATATATATATATATATATATATATATATATATATATATATATATATATATATATATATGGAATACAATAAGTTTCCAAGTGCACTTTCGTGCAATAATCACATCATCATCAGGGAGAATACAAGAAAGAAATATAATATTTTTATGGGTAACTAACTACAGATTTCGATGCTAAACTGGCCCCAGAATTCCATGGGGCAGTTGCTCAGGACGGTGTGCGAATATTTTCAAGCGATTCCTTCGCTGAACAATTCGGCAGGGAGAGAGAGAGAGAGAGAGAGAGAGAGAGAGAGAGAGAGAGAGAGAGAGAGAGAGAGAGAGAGAGAGAGAGAGAGAGAGAGAGAGAAGCAGGCTTTTTGGTACCCAAATGAGAAAGGGAAGTCATGCGAAAGATGGCATAATCCCTTTATGGAATGGCATAACTCGGCTGTAATGTCCAATAATAATTCAGCGAATCGATTCATCCTTTGGAAATGACTGCTCTGTCGTTGAGAAGACATATCCCATATTATCCCAGGGATACATTCTGCCCTTACTGCGCCAGTAACGGTCAGACGACAAGAACTGGGTGAAGGTATATAGGCAGTCCTCAGGGCTTCGGGTAACGACGTGAAAAACATAGTGCGTGTGCGTCCGTGAACCACTGAACCACTGACACCGTCTTCCTGTTCACACAGGGGAGAAAATATGATCGTTTCCCCCATCAATATTATATGATTGATATGGGGGAAAAAATATATGTATCCTGAGGATTAGATTAGATACGAATTTGAAAGGTACAACTCCCCATCTTCCTTTGCGTTGGCTGTACCCTCGTGTGTCAATATGAACAGGAAAAACTACTGAGAGAAATATAACACACACGAATTTCAAAGGTAAAACCTCTACACGTTCCTTGTGGCTTTGTTCTATTTGCGTGCGACGCTACAAACACAGATGAGGCAGGATGTATGCTTCAAGAGGAGCAAACTCGACACGCTTGTGTCAGCGATAAAACGGAGTCTTACGTATCATTTAAGCCCCTGCCGACGTTGGCTGATGGCTTGAAGCTGCGATTCTGTCAGATAAAAGGACAGGATTTTGTCGATATTATTCTGCCAGGCGTGAATTCTCTGGCCTTGAGCGGTAATGCGGGAGACTTATACTTAACAACCGTCATAGACCATCAGGTCTTGTGTTATCTGGCCTCACTCCCATGTACTGCCATGAGGGTATACTGTCCTCCAGCAGATAACCTGGTCATAGACCATCAGGTCTTGTGTTATCTAGCTTTCCCATGTACTGCCATGAGGGTATACTATTACTGTCCTCCAGCAGATAACCTGGTCATAGACCATCAGGTCTTGTGTTATCTGGCTCTTCCATGTACTCTCCTACATCTCCATGAGTTCTAACGTTACGCATTATCTGAGCAAAGTAGGACGAACGTCAGGGTATGTCAGCCACTGCAAACACAAGCGACCAAACATCTCCCAACACCAGCCAGGACTCCCATGGGAACCACTATGGTAGCCACCAGTCGACCAAGCTCCATGTTGCCCTGAAACTGCAAGATACAAAGCTAAGGACAGCTGACACACCATAAGCGGATACCTCGCTGACGCCTGACAGTGAGGATGGGATGTTCTTGTGGTGTGGTACTGACACACTCACGAGCAGAGAGAGAGAGCATCCCCGACTGGTTATCTGCTTCAATATGCCCGACTGGTGGCTGTCAACTTCTAGTCTTTATCCCCCCGCACCTCCTATATACATGCACGGGTAATTCACGAGTGATATATATATATATATATATATATATATATATATATATATATATATATATAAAGAGAGAGAGAGAGAGAGAGAGAGAGAGAGAGAGAGAGAGAGAGAGAGAGAGAGAGAGAGAGAGAGAGAGAGAGAGAGAGATGAACACAAACTTCCACGTAAGCGCACTTTCAGTCTAGCATAAAACACACACACACACACACACACACACACACACACACACACACACACACACACACACACACACACACCTGGGTCGTTCGGTCATGAGCACGTACACAGACCGGTGCCTCATACAGAAAACCAACAGCGAGAAAAAGCAATATGTCGCAAAATCAACAGCCGCTTCCCACTCAATGACCGTAAAATTCCGACCCTTATAACATGTAAGCTTTTGGACCCTTTCCCGTTTCATCCAGCTTTTTAGGCGTTCTATTTTTCCAGTGTCGAATGGAGTTGACTGACATCCACCAAACAAGAAGAGGGGAGAGGGGTGCTATTTCATGTGTGGCGGGGTGGCGACGAGAATGGATGAAGGCAGCAGGTATGAATGTGTACATGCGTATATAAGTATATGTCTGTGTATGTATATGTATGTATACGTTAAAATGTACATGTGCGTGCGTGGGCGTTTATGTATATACATATGTATGTGTGTTGGTTTGACCCATTCTCTCGTCTGTTTCCTTGCGCTACCTCCCTAACGCGGGAGACAGACACACACACACACACACACACACACACACACACACACACACACACACACACACATATATATATATATATATATATATATATATATATATATATATATATATATATATATATATATATATATATTTGAAAGGATCACAATTGAGCGCATGGTCAAGTATATTCCTGTGAGTCCACTCGGAGATGAAACACGGTAAGTTCCCAAGTGCACTTTCGTGTAATAATCACATCATCAGGGGAGACACAAGAGAGAAATATAACTGTCAGTTGATAAACAACCAAGAGACGTAGCCAGGACGCCATTTGGTAAACAAATGACTGACTAACCCACAAACCACACCACCACACACAACTGTACCCCCTTCCAATTACACACACACACACACACACACACACACACATCTCTTTTCAACCACCTCGATAGCAACAGATCTTGCTGCCGAGGCGGAGGAAAAGGAGTGCGCATGCCTGCTTCTCCTCCGACGGTCCATAAAGCGTGTAAACAGCAAGACGTGCCTCGCCCGCATGCAACCCACTGGTGGGGAAGAAGGAGGAGGTGGAGGAGGAAGAGGCCATGCTGGTCATGTCACTAGGAGGAAGAATGTCTCCCAGGGTTTAAGAATAGCCAGACGACAATATCTGGAGCAGAAAGATCGTGATCAGCGGAGCAGCCCCGTCAGTCCTCACGCCGGGGCATTACACCATGGAGACGACACACACACACACACACACACACACACACACGGAGGAAGGGTGAGGGTTGTATACACGGGACGGAAGACGAAACTACGGTCTGCTGGTGAAGTTAGAACGGTGGTTAGGTTTGTATCTAAACATGGGAGACCAATCACATACGAACAACACGAACATCAAAATATCTACACATGCAAAGATATATGAATATATATATATATATATATATATATATATATATATATATATATATATATATATATATATATATATATATATATATATATATTTTTTTTTTTTTTTTTTTCTTTTTTTATACTTTGTCGCTGTCTCCCGCGTTTGCGAGGTAGCGCAAGGAAACAGACGAAAGAAATGGCCCAACCCCCCCCCCCCCCCCCATACACATGTACATACACACGTCCACACACGCAAATATACATACCTACACAGCTTTCCATGGTTTACCCCAGACGCTTCACATGCCTTGCTTCAATCCACTGACAGCACGTCAACCCCTGTATACCACATGACTCCAATTCACTCTATTTCTTGCCCTCCTTTCACCCTCCTGCATGTTCAGGCCCCGATCACACAAAATCTTTTTCACTCCATCTTTCCACCTCCAATTTGGTCTCCCTCTTCTCCTCGTTCCCTCCACCTCCGACACATATATCCTCTTGGTCAATCTCTCCTCACTCATTCTCTCCATGTGCCCAAACCATTTCAAAACACCCTCTTCTGCTCTCTCAACCACGCTCTTTTTATTTCCACACATCTCTCTTACCCTTACGTTACTTACTCGATCAAACCACCTCACACCACACATTGTCCTCAAACATCTCATTTCCAGCACATCCATCCTCCTGCGCACATCTCTATCCATAGCCCACGCCTCGCAACCATACAACATTGTTGGAACCACTATTCCCTCAAACATACCCATTTTTGCTTTCCGAGATAGTGTTCTCGACTTCCACACATTTTTCAAGGCTCCCAAAATTTTCGCCCCCTCCCCCACCCTATGATCCACTTCCGCTTCCATGGTTCCATCCGCTGACAGATCCACTCCCAGATATCTAAAACACTTCACTTCCTCCAGTTTTTCTCCATTCAAACTCACCTCCCAATTGACTTGACCCTCACCCCTACTGTACCTAATAACCTTGCTCTTATTCACATTTACTCTCAACTTTCTTCTTCCACACACTTTACCAAACTCAGTCACCAGCTTCTGCAGTTTCTCACATGAATCAGCCACCAGCGCTGTATCATCAGCGAACAACAACTGACTCACTTCCCAAGCTCTCTCATCCCCAACAGACTTCATACTTGCCCCTCTTTCCAGGACTCTTGCATTTACCTCCCTTACAACCCCATCCATAAACAAATTAAACAACCATGGAGACATCCCACACCCCTGCCGCAAACCTACATTCACTGAGAACCAATCGCTTTCCTCTCTTCCTACACGTACACATGCCTTACATCCTCGATAAAAACTTACCAAATGGCGTCCTAGCTACGTTTCTTCCGCGTATATCAACAGACTGTTTTACTTGCCTTCCTTGTATCTCCCCTGATGATGTGATCATTACACGAAAAGTGCACCTGGGAACTTCTCGCGTTTCATTTCCTCCGTGGATTAGAAAGAATTTACTAGATCACGTGTTCAATTGTGATCTTTTCCAATAGAGTACGTATGTATACATGCATAGTGTTCATCATTACTTTACGTCAGTTTCCTTTTTTCTTTCACAAGAAATCGAACCCTATGAACAGCAGGGAGTACCACGAACAATCTTCATCTATTCAGTTCTTCTAGAACATACGTGCGCTAATCTATCGAGGACTTTTTCTTCGGTTACTGACTCCCCTTCGTATTGCCTCGTCTCACGCCATGTGAAGAAACAGCTGAGGGGGGTTCTACGAACGATTCATATCGACTCAGTGTAATTAGTAAGATTTAACACACATTCCTGGTAATATACACCGCCCCCCCCCCCCCCCCCCCCCCCCCGTGGTGCAGCGGATAGCGTTGCTGACCATGACGCATTCACTTGGCAGCCCAGGTTCGAGCCTGCAGAGTCTTGGGGCTGGTCGGTAAAGTGGGTACCTGGCCTGGGGTAAGATATATATATATATATATATATATACATATATATATATATATATATGTATATATATATATATATATATATATATATATATATATATATATATATATATATATATATATATATATATATATATATTATCCCTGGGGATAGGGGAGAAAGAATACTTCCCACGTATTCCCTGCGTGTCGTAGAAGGCGACTAAAAGGGGAGGGAGCTGGTGGCTGGAAATCCTCCCCTCTCCTTTATAATTTTCCAAAAGAAGGAACAGAGAAGGGGGCCAAGTGAGGGTATTCCCTTCAAGGTTCAGTCCTCTGTTCTTAATGCTACCTCGCTGACGCGGGAAATGGCGAATAGTATGAAAGGAAAAGGAAATATATATATACTACACATTTTCTCAAGCGTGTTGACAGCTATATGTACAACATGGTGTTCACATTTGTCAAGATCATACTGCGAGCCTTCATCATATATGCAATATAGTGTTCCTTACTGCCAACATGTTACTGAAAGCCTTCGTGATCTAAGATACGGGGTGGGGGGGTGGTTCTGTCTCGCTAGATTGACACACCTGTCAACCGTCTCTCCCCCGTCTTGGGGACATAGATGTGTACTGCTCTCTCTCTCTCTCTCTCTCTCTCTCTCTCTCTCTCTCTCTCTCTCTCTCTCTCTATCTATCTATCTATCCATCTATCTAGCCTCCCCGTCCCCCCCTTAGTCCTTGGTTATTCAAATCTTTAAGGTACGAGGGTACGATTCTAGAGCACGACGGTACGACCCTTGAGCACGAGGGTACGACTCCTGAGCACGACGGTACGACCATTGAGCACGACGGTACGACTCCTGAGCACGACGGTACGACCCTTGAGCACGAGGGTACGACTCCTGAGCACGACAGTACGACCCTTGAGCACGACGGTACGACTCCTGAGCACAACGGTACGACCCTTGAGCACGAGGGTACGACTCCTGAGCACAACGGTAGGACCCTTGAGCACGAGGGTACGACTCTTGGTTGTGATCATTTGACATTCCACCTAAATAGTCGTACTAAATAGTCGTACTAAAGAGTCGTACCGTAGTGTTCGAGGGTCGTACTCCGAACTGCACAGCTGTAGTGAAGGGCTGTATTGTCGTGCTCAAAATAGCGCACCATCGTGCTCATAATAGAGTACCGTCGTGCTCCGCCTGGGTCTGGCCCGGGGGTTGAGGCTCCGCCTGGGTCTGGCCCGGGGGTTGAGGCTCCGCCTGGGTCTGGCCCGGGGGTTGAGGCTCCGCCTGGGTCTGGCCCGGGGGTTGAGGCTCCGCCTGGGTCTGGCCCGGGGGTTGAGGCTCCGCCTGGGTCTGGCCCGGGGGTTGAGGCCCCGCCTGGGTCTGGCCCGGGGGCTGAGGCCCCGCTTGGGTCTGGCCCGGGGGTTGAGGCCCCGCTTGGGTCTGGCCCGGGGGCTGAGGCTCCGCCTGGGTCTGGCCCGGGGGTTGAGGCCCCGCCTGGGCCTGGCCCGGGGGTTGAGGCTCTGCCTGGGTCTGGCCCGGGGATTCAGGCCCCGCCTGGGTCTGGCCCGGGGGTTGAGGCCCCGCTTGGGTCTGGCCCGGGGGTTGAGGCCCCGCCTGGGTCTGGCCCGGGGGTTGAGGCCCCGCCTGGGTCTGGCCCGGGGGTTGAGGCCCCGCCTGGGTCTGGCCCCGGGGTTGTGTGTGGGACGAACAATGAGGAAGTCGGGTTTGGCGACTCAAGTATATACAACAGTCCACCGAATTCCCCACCTCCCAGTGACCCCAGGCAGATGGACCATCACCTCGTCTGGCGCCCTTAACTTAACTCTGTGTGTGTGTGTGTGTGTGTGTGTGTGTGTGTGTGTGTGTGTGTGTGTGTGTGTGTTCAGCGCCCGCCCCCACCACGTCCAGCCATCCCTCATCAGCGGCATATATACATCGTTCAGACAGGGGTCTTCACCGCAGCGGGCGTGTGTCATACACCCTCGTGGAGAGAGAGAGAGAGAGAGAGAGAGAGAGAGAGAGAGAGAGAGAGAGAGAGAGAGAGAGAGAGAGAGAGAGAGAGAGAGAGAGAAGGGTACCGCACGAGAGGTAATGACAGAACAGCAGCTGTTGTTGTGGCATCAGTAGCATCATCCTGGCCTGGGGGAAGGGGGTCACACCCTGGTCACTCATCATCCCTAGACACACCCGGTCACTCATCATCCCCAGACACACCCGGTCACTCATCATCCCCAGACACACCCGGTCACTCATCATCCCTAGACACACCCGGTCACTCATCATTCCTTGACAAAGATATTATAATCGCATGCCCGAGACCCCTTCATCACGATGTTTGCATGGTGTGCAGGCTCTTGCAAACCTTCATGCACGTTGCACACACACACACACACACACACACACACACACACACACACACACACACACACACACACACCTGGCTTAGGCTCGGGTGTGCAAGACAGAAATGAATCAGGAGGTGGATAGATATGGACCTCAAGAGGTGCATAGAAAATGTTCTTGAGAAAAGGGGGGTCGCTGTGTGAGCATGTTAGAAAAGGGATTTGCTGTGTGAGTATGAGGGAAAGGGGGGGGGTTGCTGTGTGAGTATGAGGGAAAGGGGGGGGGGGTTGCTGTGTGAGCATGGCAAAAAAAGGGGTTTGCTGTGTGAGCATGGCAAAAAAAGGGGGTTTGCTGTGTGAGTACGACATATAAGTGGGCTGCTGTGAGACTATTGTAGACCTTGGGTTGCCGTGCCGAGCGTAGGCGGAGAACACATCGGGGGAAAGCGACACACGCAGCCAATGAACAACCACACACACACATACGTACAGAACCAACCAGGGTGTCGGGAGCAATGGAGTTATGTATGGCGGCAGAACACGTCAGGTGCAGTGGGTATCAAAGCACAAGGAGCACGAGAGGGGCAAAAAAAAAAAGAGGAGGTGGTAATGAGTGAGAGGATAAGACCCCTTACGAAGCGTGAAGAAACACATCAGCAATTTGTGTTCCGCTGAATACCTCCAGCCCAGCGAAACGCGAGATGGTGAGGGAGGAGTGTGATGGATGAATAAGAGGCAGACTGAGAGGGGAGGGGCGGGCGAGCATTTTGGAAAGAACATGAAGCCCGTGCTCAACGCTGAGACCAAGACGAAGAAAATGAAAGCAGGGAAAAGAAAAAAGTGGAGGTGACAGACGTGAATGATAAGGACGAGAGCAACAGAGAAGGCATGAAGAACAGGATCCAGACTGTGATCATAAGAACGGCGTACCTGTAGAGTCCGACTGCCGAACAGAACGAAAAAGAAAAGCAATATGGCAGCACTGGGAGGCCGGTATATAATCACGGATGGTATGAAATCTAGGTCGCTTAAAAGAAGGCAGGGCAAGACACAGGAACGGGTCAAGAAGAAAATGCTGAAAAAAGGGAAAAAGTGGCAAAAAACGTAGACACATACACACGATAACAATGAATCAGAGGATCTTATCAGTAAACGATTTAATGTTGAAATAATTGGTTATTGGCGGAGATGGAGATGGGTTGCTGGCGGAAATAGAGATGGGTTACTGGCGGAGATAGAGATGGGTTACTGGCGGAGATAGAGATGGGTCATTGGCGGAGATAGAGATGGGTTACTGGCGGAGATAGAGATGGGCTACTGGCGGAGATAGAGATGGGTTATTGACGGAGATAGAGATGGGTTACTGGCGGAGATAGAGATGGGTTACTGGCGGAGATAGAGATGGGTTACTGGCGGAGATAGAGATGGGTCATTGGCGGAGATAGAGATGGGTTACTGGCGGAGATAGAGATGGGTTACTCGCGGAGATACAGAGGGGTTATTGGCAGAGATATAGTTGGGTCATTGGCGGCCACCATAGTTATGGAGCTGAATGACCGAACAAGGGAAATCAACTTAAATATTACGCGAAGGTTCCACCAAAAAAAAAAAAAAATGTATATACTCCCCAAAGAATCAGACTAACGATACACAGTAAAGGGGAGAGCAAGAGGGAAGAGAGAGAGGTGGGGAGAGAGAGAGAGAGAGAGAGTCGGTCCTCATAGTAAGGGAGAACTTTCAAAAGATAGAGAAAGACACTCGTGCATGGGAATTCACTCAAGTTATCTGTCCTGGGAAGAAAATGCCACTGATAGAGAGTGCCTATTTGTTCTAAATGATATGAAATCCTACAAAAAATAATATGAAATCCTACAAAAACATTAAACCCCTACAAAAAATAATATGAAGTCCTACACAGTCTGATGGAAGCGTTTTCCTATACGACTGGAAACTATGCATCGACAGAAATCGCACCGGGTCTTGTTTACTAGGATCCACAAGGAGAGGAGGACGACGACACGAGACGTACAGGAATCTTAAGTTCTTGGAATCAACTCAGGGGACTCCTCCTCCAGACCAAGCCAGCGAAACGCGCCTGATCTCCAACAGAAGCAACAACGAATCAAAATAACGCCATTCTCAATCCAGTATCGGCCTTATAAACAGCTTGGTAGAAGAGGATGTCATCTGTGGGAGGTGGAGGAGGAGGGATGGGGAAAGGTTAAGAGTAGGAACACAGTGGGAGGACAGTATCAGAAAAGAGACACAAGTGGAAAATCTGAATTAACTCTCCGCGCACACTAAACCTGGGCTGCCACTTTTCACCATACGTGAACACCACTCCGGGTGGTGGTGTTGGCGGAGGAGGTTCCTGGGGAGGCAACGTTGTGGAAGACTGCGTGTGTGAAGTCTGCAAAAAGGGAATCAGTTGATGGACACCTCAGCTAAGGGAGGGAGAAAGGGGGCACGGAGATCAAAGAGGTGTGGTGGTTTTGTGGGAAACGTCCCAAAAAAATAGATTAAACGTATGTAGAAGATACAGGAGGCATGTCTGTCAAGGAATAAGGGGGGCAAAAGAGAGGGGAAGGAGTGAGTCTAGGAATACGAGGAGGGAGGAACGTCAAAATCATCAAAAGAAAACGAAAGGAGGCCGGTAAATACGTGAGGGTGTTCCATTACTCTGTCATGGGCAAAGTGCTGGTTCAAGAACGGATTCAGATCTGAATACCCGGGATGAAGGGTTCTCGAGGCAGTGGGGAAGGGGAATGATGGAGACAAACCACCGCATACTAGATTCTAAAAGTGTGATGTACCGTGGAAGATGTGAAGCATCACTACCTAACTCGGATGGGACTGTGACCAGTGACGGGAAGGAAGAAGACTCATGAAGGATCTGCGAGACGTAACAACACTCCTGAAGGATCTGAACGCCTATATGGGCCATGGCCACAGGGGGTATCTCCATAATGACACTCTTGAAGGATCTGAACGCTTATATGGTCCATGGCCATGGGATCATCTCGCCCAGTGCGTTCTAGGAATGTAGTGAAGCCCTTGGATGGGTTAGGAGAGACGTGGCTAAGCCAAGCACCTTCACGAGCGAACAGCATCACGGGAATGGAATAAAAGATCGGGACTGCTTCGCGTCTTCAAGGAAAAACGCCAGGACCGATGTCACTAAAGAGTAAGTCAATTGCACTAACAACTGCTGCTTTTTGATGAGCAGCGCCATAAGGTTACGCAGCCGGGAAGCAAAACTCATCAAACGTGTGGCAATGGAGTTCTCCGAGGGGGGAGATGAGGTCATGCCTCCTCAATCGACTGGACTTCTGCCACAGAGGAGGGTCTTGTCTCGTAGAGAGATGAGTATGTACGTTTTTCAAGCGTCTCCAAGGAGGCATACAGTATGAACGCCATCCCTCACAGGGACGGTTACTGAAGGATTTCTGATGCATTTGATAACGTTGAGGGCTCCATCCGGGAGGGCGGGGATAGATGACTATTCAAAAGCAGATGGATGCTAATTAACCCACTGGAGTTCCACAGGGCCCGGTTCTAAGGGCAACCCCCCTGTCTTATTCTTGGTGTACTTAGATGACTTGCCAAAGATGACTCGAGTCACAACCTAAATATATATATACATATATAAACACCGATGACACCACGTTTATCGGGGAGGGGCAAAGGAGGGCACACTCGCAGTGGGACTTACATTCTCTCTCTCTCTCTCTCTCTCTCTCTCTCTCTCTCTCTCTCTCTCTCTCTCTCTCTCTCTCTCTCTCTCTCTCTCTCTCTCCGCCTCAGCGTAACCTCCTCTGACACTCTTAAACGCACTGAGGTAACATCACATTTCTGGTCACGTCTGGTATTCAGCCTCAGCTCTACACGATGACCAGCCGCTGAGGCAAGGGTGGTACGTATGTATGTGGGTGTGCAACCGCCAGTAGCTATGGAATGTCTG
This sequence comes from Panulirus ornatus, assembly GCF_036320965.1. Taxonomy (NCBI): domain Eukaryota; kingdom Metazoa; phylum Arthropoda; class Malacostraca; order Decapoda; family Palinuridae; genus Panulirus; species Panulirus ornatus. Next base: position 15,280,275 of record NC_092255.1, read on the forward strand.
CATCTTATATATATATATATATATATATATATATATATATATATATATATATATATATATATATACAATGTGCTGGTAACCAAGAGGAAAACGAAACACGATAGGTTCCCAAGTGCACTTTCGTGTAATGATCACATCGTCAGGGGAGCTACAAGAATGAGACAGAAGACGTAAACAGTCAGGTGACACACAAGGAAGAAACGTAGCTAAGACGCCATTGGTAAACAAACGTTACCGGATGGTGGTGTTCAGGTCTGGCGTCATGCCTGTCATAAAATCTTATCATGTGGACAGGAAAGGGAACAATCTAAAAAGTTTGCCTAAGACAAAGCTACCAAGTTTGTACAGACCTTATCCAATAGTAATGTTACAATTCTCTGTGTATCTAATAATAAAAGATTCGATGATGTTTCTCGTGGATAGATGAAGTACGCAAAACACAATGGAAATCATCCGGCTACATCAGAAATCATTAGGTATACGCTCCGCTGTGTTTACATGATTTCCCAATGTAAACAAGACAACGAAGTCAAAGGAGCCGAGGTCATAAGAGACCATGAGTTCTCTCTCTCTCTCTCTCTCTCTCTCTCTCTCTCTCTCTCTCTCTCTCTCTCTCTCTCTCTCTCTCTCTCACACACACACACACACACACACACACACACACCTGCTGGGTAATCGTGTTCAAAATCTTGGGTTCAAGACATGAGGAGTAGGGAAGACCTTTGCAATACTTGGCCTGTAAGAGCAGCAACGTGTGCAACCCTGGTACCAGGGCCAAGAGGCACTAGGCACCAGACCTAGGAAGCATCAGGAACCAGGCCCCCAGGTAACTCGCACCAGGCACCAAGTACCAGGTCACAGGCACAAGTGTAATGTCCCACCCAAGTATGTGCCACGAATTCCTCCAACATGTGTCCCTCCATTCCACCCCCCGGCCAAGTTGCTCTCTGATAGCCCTCTGCTCATCTATTTCCTCCAATACCTTTGCCAAACTCGCTGCAAGATGATTCAACTGCAGTAGAGTATAGACTTTATGAAGGCAACGACTGCTTCGCTTCATCGTAAGGTAATCTTAATGTAAGGAGTTTATGTATATTTAGAATTACATTTGGCGCGATGATATTGCCTCAGGTGTTGACTGTGCCGTCCTAACTAAGAAAGTATTCTAGCAACCCTAGGGCAGTGACTTGTGTTCCAGACGGGAACCTTCCCTACAGGCTAAACATTACCTACCTTCACTACACACTACACATTACCTTCACTACACACTACACATTACCTTCACTACACACTACACATTACCTTCACTACACACCACACATTACCTTCACTACACACTACACATTACCTACACTACACATTACCTTCACTACACAATACACATTACCTTCACTACACAACACACATTACCTTGACTACACAATACACGTTACCTTCCTTACAAACTTCGCTAAACAATGTGCACACTAAGTCCTAAGAAGCAATAACCCATGCAAGGGCTGTCTTGAAAGTATCGTAAACAGCTTGATAATACGAGCTTAATTTGGTACGAAAGGTTAGTGAACTGTTGTCTGCTCATTACAAGCACATGACATCTCCCTCGCAGTCTCTTAAACTATATGTGTTAAGCAGGTAATGCTTAATAAGGGCATGGCACAAGTTTATTAAAAGATAAGAGACTTTTCTCTTGCCGGATATGAAATTCCGGGATAAGCTCTTGTTAACGATGATAACGGGAATAAAGAAGTCGGCGGTGTCTTGCTCTTCGTTAAAACCAATCTCATTAAACCCCTGACGTGTTGCCTAAGTAGAACCTTGGACGCAGAGAGATTGAAAGAATCCTCGAGTGGAGCAAACATCAGAGTCCACTTCTCTTCCACCGGGTTGGCATCTGGCTGTGTTCGAACGCAAGGATTTAAAAATGGGTCATTAGTTTGTCTAATTATACAGTCTGGGTGGGGGGGGGGTAAGGTGCGGTGGCTCCTCCCCACACACTCTGAGCAGCCCAGCTACCCAAGCGACCTCCCACACCCAAATCCCCCCCTCCCTCCCGACCTCGCTCGCTGTCATAATGCCTTTTTTAATCGTACCTCATGAGAGTGGGAGAAACATACTATGCGGCGTCGTCCTTCGCACAGTGTGGGGCGGGTAGGAAGGCAGCTGCTACATGAGTACGGCCATGAGCTATCCCCACACGGGACAGCCAACGAATTGATGGGGGGGCGCGGGCGAACAGCAGCTGTCGCGGTGGAGGGGAGTGGAGGGAGAGGTGGTAATACAAGAGGAGGGGGGGTGGGGAATTGTGTTAACACACACGGTACTGGGAGCAGCAACGGATAATCATTACATGAGGAGCATAAGACATGGGGGTAGAATGAGGTAAATGACCATGAGGTGGGGGGGAGAGGGGAGGCCAGGTGCTCCAAGGGGTAGTACAAGGAGGGTGGTGTACAAGGAGCAGTGAGAGCAGTGTGGGATTCAGGTCCGTGTGAGCAGCACACGGGCCCACATCAGCAGGGGGTAGATGACGCGGAAGAGGCACGCACGCGTCTAGGGTACAGGGAGAAGGGAGTGGGGTGTGGGGGGGGGGGGGGGTTAATACCGGAGAAGGGGGGAGGGGGTTTACCATATGGAAGTATAACGAGCAACAAATGATCACTTGCGAGAGAGAGAGAGAGAGAGAGAGAGAGAGAGAGAGAGAGAGAGAGAGAGAGAGAGATAGGCAGACAGACGGACAGACACAGACAGACAGACGTAAGAACAACAGCACAGGCCAGAGAAGATGTGGTGGAGGTGGAGAAGATGGCTTGGCTTCCCGGAACACGTGATGGGATGCGCGATCGAGGAAATGGTACAGGCAAACAACACACGAGATGGTAATGGACGAGACTGAGGCTACCGTGTAATAGTGGAGGGAGGGTGTTTAGGAACGGTCTTAGGACAGTATGGGGGCAGGCCAGACACGGGAGTGGAGAGGTTATTATGGAACAATGGGTCATGGATCAGAGACGGGAGTGGAGAGGTTATTATGGACCAATGGGTCATGGATCAGACAGACGGTGTGGTGCAGACGTATCCCTCCCCCCTCGCTTGCTGTGTTCCCCTCCTCCTCTTCTTCCTCCTCCTCCTCCTCGTCCATAATGGAGGAGTGATCATGATGGTCCTGGTTTTCTGAGCTTCCTAGGGACACATGACCAGGCGGGGCGTTAGTGATAACCTTGTGTTATGGCGGGACCAGCACTTATTATCCTCCTCCTGGGTCATGACAGGGGCCTGCCTTATACTTCCGGGCCATGGCAGGGGGATGCCTCCTGATACTCCAAGGGGGGGTCCACCGCAGGGGCGTTCCCTCCTTAACACCGCAGGGGCGTTCCCTCCTTAACACCGTAGGGGCGTTCCCTCCTTAACACCGTAGGGGCGTTTCCTCCTTAACACCTCCCATTTACTTCGGCGTTTTCTCCCCAGAGCGCGTCTCACTGCTGAGATTAATCATCCGTCAACGAGGAATGAATTAGGAACACTGGCTCCTGCTTTAACCTGGCAGCCGGTGCGGGTCACTTATGGCCTGTGTGACTCACCGCCCAAGGACCTGCCAGGAAGTGGACACTATCAAAGCCGTGGTGATTCTTAACGGAACATATATATATATATATATATATATATATATATATATATATATATATATATATATATATATATATATATATATATTTTTTTTTTTTTTTTTTTTTTTATACTTTGTCGCTGTCTCCCGCGTTTGCGAGGTAGCGCAAGGAAACAGACGAAAGAAATGGCCCAACCCCCCCCCATACACATGTACATACACACGTCCACACACGCAAATATACATACCTACACAGCTTTCCATGGTTTACCCCAGACGCTTCACATGCCTTGCTTCAATCCACTGACAGCACGTCAACCCCTGTATACCACATGACTCCAATTCACTCTATTTCTTGCCCTCCTTTCACCCTCCTGCATGTTCAGGCCCCGATCACACAAAATCTTTTTCACTCCATCTTTCCACCTCCAATTTGGTCTCCCTCTTCTCCTCGTTCCCTCCACCTCCGACACATATATCCTCTTGGTCAATCTCTCCTCACTCATTCTCTCCATGTGCCCAAACCATTTCAAAACACCCTCTTCTGCTCTCTCAACCACGCTCTTTTTATTTCCACACATCTCTCTTACCCTTACGTTACTTACTCGATCAAACCACCTCACACCACACATTGTCCTCAAACATCTCATTTCCAGCACATCCATCCTCCTGCGCACATCTCTATCCATAGCCCACGCCTCGCAACCATACAACATTGTTGGAACCACTATTCCCTCAAACATACCCATTTTTGCTTTCCGAGATAATGTTCTCGACTTCCACACATTTTTCAAGGCTCCCAAAATTTTCGCCCCCTCCCCCACCCTATGATCCACTTCCGCTTCCATGGTTCCATCCGCTGACAGATCCACTCCCAGATATCTAAAACACTTCACTTCCTCCAGTTTTTCTCCATTCAAACTCACCTCCCAATTGACTTGACCCTCACCCCTACTGTACCTAATAACCTTGCTCTTATTCACATTTACTCTCAACTTTCTTCTTCCACACACTTTACCAAACTCAGTCACCAGCTTCTGCAGTTTCTCACATGAATCAGCCACCAGCGCTGTATCATCAGCGAACAACAACTGACTCACTTCCCAAGCTCTCTCATCCCCAACAGACTTCATACTTGCCCCTCTTTCCAGGACTCTTGCATTTACCTCCCTTACAACCCCATCCATAAACAAATTAAACAACCATGGAGACATCACACATCCCTGCCGCAAACCTACATTCACTGAGAATATATATATATATATATATATATATATATATATATATATATATATATATATATATATATATATATATATATATATCCCTGGGGATAAGGGAGAAAGAATACTTGCCACGTATTCCCTGCGTGTCGTACAAGGCGACTAAAGGGGAGGGAGCGGGAGGCTGGAAATCCTCCCCTCTCGTTTTTTTTTTTAATTTTCCAAAAGAAGGAAAAGAGAAGGGGGCCAGGTGAGGATATTCCCTCAAAGGCCCAGTCCTCTGTTCGTAACGCTACCTCGCTAATGCGGGAAATGGCAAATAGTTTGAAAGAAAGTATAAAAAAAAAAAAAAAATATATATATATATATATATACATATATATGTACGTATAGGAAGAGAGGAAAGTGATTGGTTCTCAGTGAATGTAGGTTTGCGGTAGGGGTGTGTGATGTCTCCATGGTTGTTTAATTTGTTTATGGATGGGGTTGTTAGGGAGGTGAATGCAAGAGTTTTGGAAAGAGGGGCAAGTATGAAGTCTGTTGGGGATGAGAGAGCTTGGGAAGTGAGTCAGTTGTTGTTCGCTGATGATACAGCGCTGGTGGCTGATTCATGTGAGAAACTGCAGAAGCTGGTGACTGAGTTTGGTAAAGTGTGTGAAAGAAGAAAGTTAAGAGTAAATGTGAATAAGAGCAAGGTTATTAGGTACAGTAGGCTTGAGGGTCAATTCAATTGGGAGGTGAGTTTGAATGGAGAAAAACTGGAGGAAGTGAAGTGTTTTAGATATCTGGGAGTGGATCTGGCAGCGGATGGAACCATGGAAGCGGAAGTGGATCATAGGGTGGGGGAGGGGGCGAAAATTCTGGGAGCCTTGAAGAATGTGTGGAAGTCGAGAACATTATCTCGGAAAGCAAAAATGGGTATGTTTGAAGGAATAGTGGTTCCAACAATGTTGTATGGTTGCGTGGCGTGGACTATGGATAGAGTTGTGCGCAGGAGGATGGCTGTGCTGGAAATGAGATGTTTGAGGACAATGTGTGGTGTGAGGTGGTTTGATCGAGTAAGTAACGTAAGGGTAAGAGAGATGTGTGGAAATAAAAAGAGCGTGGTTGAGAGAGCAGAAGAGGGTGTTTTGAAATGGTTTGGTCACATGGAGAGAATGAGTGAGGAAAGATTGACCAAGAGGATATATGTGTCGGAGGTGGAGGGAACGAGGAGAAGAGGGAGACCAAATTGGAGGTGGAAAGATGGAGTGAAAAAGATTTTGTGTGATCGGGGCCTGAACATGCAGGAGGGTGAAAGGAGGGCAAAGAATAGAGTGAATTGGAGCGATGTGGTATACCGGGGTTGACGTGCTGTCAGTGGATTGAATCAAGGCATGTGTATGGGGGTGGGTTGGGCCATCTCTTTCGTCTGTTTCCTTGCGCTACCTCGCAAACGCGGGAGACAGCGACAAAGCAAAAAAAAAAAAAAAAAAAAAAAAAAAAATATATATATATATATATATATATATATATATATATATATATATATATATATATATATATATATATATATATATGAAGGTAAATACGAGTATCCGATATGTGTCTGTCATTCGGTTCCATAATTAGCAACACCACAGACGCGCTGCCAACAGTGAGCTAACGTTACAGTAAGTCGCTCCTGCATGGGAATGAGACCCACACACAAATACACACACACACACTGAGCTCCTCGCTTGTAGTCGCGCTGTGAACATGGCCACACGCTTGTCGACTCGCATCGCAGAGGGGCAGCGCGCCGCCGTCAATCAGTGTTTCTGAGGTCTGGGGACGAGGAGAGAGAGAGAGAAAAAAAGAGAGATCTGAGGATTTACAGATGATGTACGCGCGTTGCGTACATCATCTGTACATGACGTACATGACGGTCTGGTCTTGTTGCCTCGCGGGAGGAACGCGTGCGTAGGGAGAGAGAGAGGCTCAGCAAAAATGCGCGGTAGGAATCGTAGCTGAGGCAGAATGTTGTTCATCATATCAGTCGTCCACGTCAACGATTCCTGCAACATTTTCGATCCTGTTTTGGTTATCTCGATACGGTGGATCTTTCGTTATTATCACCTGTACATTGAGATGTATAGGTATGTATATTTGCGTGTGTGGACGTGTATGTGTATACATGTGTATGTGGGCGGGTTGGGCCTTTCTTTCGTCTGTTTCCTTGCGCTACCTCGCTAACGCGGGAGACAGCGACAAAGCAAAATAAATTAATAAAAATATACGTCTGAGTTATACGAATATTGCTCCATCTATGCTCTTGACGATGTCAAAATCTGTTTTCAACCCTGAGGCAAAAATACCCAGCCCTGGAGCAGAACGGAAGATGTAAACTAGCGAACATTAACTTGGATTACGTGGGTGAGTTATGGAAACCGGAGAAATTTGCAAATATTGGCTCAACTGCAAAAATCCCTTTTTTCTTCTCTCTCTCTTTTTTAAAAGGAAACATACACTCGTTACAACAGCTGTTGAGCTTATGTTGTTACATTTTCTCTAAGAGGAGTGGTACTAACTAAGCTTGCGCACACGAGGTAACGCCGCTCATCACTCCCGAGATCCCGGGTTCGTATCTCACCGACACCCCATCACATGTGACGGTCTAGCAGCTGGCATCGCATAAGCTCTGAGAATATTATTATGCCGAACTAACCTCGCTCTCGCTTAACTATCTCGTACACATCGTAGATCATATATATATATATATATATATATATATATATATATATATATATATATATATATATATATATATATTTATTTATTTATTTTGCTTTGTCGCTGTCTCCCGCGTTTGCGAGGTAGCGCAAGGAAACAGACGAAAGAAATGGCCCAACCCACCCACATACACATGTATATACATACACGTCCACACACGCAAACATTCATATATATATATATATATATATATATATATATATATATATATATATATATATATATATATATATATATATATACATATATATATATATATATATATATATATATATATATATATATATATATATATATATATATATATATATATTTCCACAGTCGTTTTTGTACAGATGTTGAAAATGTCAAGGCAACTACGCGGAAGAAACTGAGGGGAAAAAAAGAGGTATAGCTGTTGTTACTACTGTTGTTGTTCTTGTTGTTTTTTGCATGATACAGTCGGGTTCTTGTGCTTGCTGGCTGGCTGGCTGGCAGGCTGGTTGGTTGGCTTGCCAAGGATGCAGCGCGTCTGTGACCTACTGTGTGTGCTCGCAGGCACCTCGAAATGATTAACGACCCGTTCCTCCCCAACCTGCCAAGAATGAGTCTCCTGCCAGGTGCAAGCAAGCAGGCAAGCAAGAGACGGTGGTTACCTACCCAAGCAGACTTTCGGGGACAAGCAAGCAAGCAGGCAAGCAAGAGACGGTGGTTACCTACCCAAGCAGACTTTCGGGGACAAGCAAGCAGGCAGGCAAGCAAGAGACGGTGGTTAGTTTGACTATCTTGCCTTGAGGTGCAGGCAAGCAAACAGGCAAGAGACGGTAGTTACACTTCCTTATCTGGCCTTTGGGGGCACGCAAGCAAGCGACGTTAATGACCTTTCCCTACCTGGCCTCTGACCTGTTCTTCTTCTTTAAGAGTCAGGTCAATGAGGTCACACCGTCCCATCCTAAGCTTCGCGTGCCGCCGTGCTCTGTATGACACTCAGTTTTCCGGGCCCAAAAAGAAACCTGAAGAGCATTCCCGGGGACGGATACAGAACCACCAGAATAAAATCTAATGTAAAGGCTTGAAAAACAAAACAAAACAAAAAAAAAGACGTATTCAACAATCCTAATACTTCCTTCATCACACATGACGACACCTCCTTCACCCCACACACATCCCAACCACACACCCCCACCACACACCCCCACCACACACCCCAACCACACACCCCCACCACACATCCCCACCACACACCCCCACCACACACCCCTACCACACACCTCCACCCACACACCCTAACCACAGACCCCCACCCCCCTAGCCACAGTACTCAGCTGCTGCAGACGGAGGCGCAAGAGGCTAACACCAGCCCAGCGGAGCTACCAGAAGACGCCGTCAGCAAGCCAGACACCACTACGTCTCGCCAGGTGCACCAACAATGTGGAAATCTAGATGACAGCCAACGAGCAGACCTCTCTCCAAATGACGTTGTTGTTGTGCGTGGTGTACCTACACTGATGGACGGTCAGTCAGTACCTACACTGATGGACGGTCAGTCCTATCCCGTCATCTGTCCTACCCGTGTATCCCCATATATCCTTTTGTACACAAAACTCTCCGACACAGCCTGCATAATTGCTGACCAGCTCGACAGACGTTCCACCCAACGAGTGCCTCAGGTTACGCGACGTCCCTTCACTCCAACACCCTCGCGCTAACATCAAGATGGAAGATAATCCCCTTGTGAACTGCCTGATAAGCGACACTATCTCCCCGGCTTACACAACAAAGCCCTATACATTAGCAACATAGCATGGACTTGACACACACACATAGCCCCCTTCAGGATGCGCGGCGAAGACGAACTGTACACTCCGAGCCTCGGGTGAAGAAGACCAGACTTTTATTACCCTGATGTATGTGGACCAGTTCAATGCTGAGCATTTAGGAAGCAAGGGACACAAGAGAAATTCTACACTGACGGCTCTGCTAATCCCGTGTCTGACCATACGTTTTCGAGAATATATCAGTCTGCCACAACAGAGGCGGAGACTAAAGAGAAAATATGGTTGGAGCGGCTGACAGAGGGGGTTAAACTACTGGGTGAAAATGGGTCACAGAACCAACAGAAAACGAGAATACATGAAAAAGCCATCTTCATAAACAACGAAGATTTCGTTAGCAAGCATTATTGTCGCAGGGCAATTTGTTGAGATCACATTAGCATCAAAGAGCAGACTATTATGAACATTAAGGCTAACCAATTCCCTTGTCACGGGGCTTGAAGAAGGGGACACATCAGTAAGATTAATTTCAATGATCGCCACATGAACGTGGGGTTATTCAACAGGGAAGTGGTGCCCATGCCTTAACACTCCGTATACTATAACCCTCTCCAGTTAAGTGCATGAAAAAAAAGGTAATATCTCTCGAACCATTTCGGTCTTTCAACGACCACATGACGACGAGTTAAAGTAGACATTAGAGGCAAATTGGAATGAGATTCCTGAGCTATGTGTACAGACGACTAAAATATCCTGCCCGACACTACACCTTCCCTCACCACCACCGCCACCACCACTCCCTCCCTCACCTCTACCACTCACTCCATCCCTCGCCCTGGTCACCACACCCTGAACGGCGGATGGCATTTGTTCAGTGGTAAGATCACTCATCACCGCTATTTTCCTCTCCCACATTTCCCGTATGGCCGGGAAAGCCTTCGTACTGTACAACTAAACATTTTCCCAATAATAGTTCACCCAAGCAGCCAGCAGTTTCTATCCTACCCAGGAAATGGATGAATAGTTGGCACCGTGTATGGGGGTTAGTCACCGTGCGTGTGGCAACTTCCTCACCATGTCTACATACCAGGGACGGACAGACCGGCAGAAACCCTTTTCTACGGTATGGCAGTCAGTATTTCCTGATGTTACCCAAACTTCTCCTTCAGATCCCATAACCCACTCAGGATAAATGTAATACTAATGTCATACCAACCCATTAGTATGAAATGTGCTCATATCGCGAGGGCAAAACAAAACACGCGTGATATGAGCAATCGGACAGTGTGCAGTGGCTTGGGGATTCGTTCTCCTCCTATTTCTATCTTCTAACAAGGAGTTTCCAACTCGTGATATCTAACCTCACCATCCCCAATGCTTCCATTATGAAAGGCTCTGCTCCACAGGGCATTGTGTTAGCTTAGGTATTCTTCCTCGCTATCAATTCACAGTAATACTTAAAGAGACTATTCATCTACATCAACATACACAAAGCTGTGTGATTCGAGTTGGTGATGGGTATAAAGCAAAAGTGGAGGTAGATAGCGGGAGGGGGTGTGAGTGGAGAAGAGGGTAGAAGATACAGTGGGTACAACAGAACATCGACGTAAAGGGGTGACCCATGGCGGTCCGAGGATGGATATGTATGGTGTTAACGTGGGGAAGGCCAGAGCATCTTTAGATAAAAACATATGATGTATACTCACTGGCTCATGACGCCAACAAGACTCTCCACCTACAGACCAGGTAGGTTGCTAACAGCAGGTAGCCACTCGGCGGAATGGACGCACCTTTTCAAACGTCGATTGAGACATCACGACGCGCATCAGTTTAGGAGAGCAGCCACGTCTTACCACAAGGAGCGCACGTACGTACAACTGAAGGGGTCTACGGTCTTAACAATTACCTCAAACACCTGAAGAACGTGTTCATGTTTTTATAGAACTGGTGTTTATAAATCTGATGTTAAATTTAAATACCCAACCAATCAACCGACAGACCAACCAACCGACCAACCAACCAAACGACTAAGCAACTGACGGACCAACCGACCAACCTATCAACCAACCATCCGATAAACCAATTGACCAGCCAACCAACCGACTGACCAACCAACCGACTGACCGACCAACCAACCAAACCTACCAACCGACCGACCAACCACCCAACCAACCAACCAACCAACCAACAAACCGACCAACCAACCAACCGACCAACCAACCAACCACTCTCTCCAATACCAACTGGGAGTGAGGCGTCATGGATCATGGTTACTGTGATGGCCATCTGACCTACCTACCTACCTCCTCCTCCCTCACCCGCCTCCCACCTCCACCAGGAGCATACAAGACCTGGGTCGCGCTGCCGAAAACACGTCCAGACACAGCCCAGGTGGCGCCTCGTCTTCCGTCCCGACTTGGGTGTGACTGCGTGATAACATCAGCTCATAATGTCTACGTAAATTACCGAGCTACATACAAGTGAGTGAGTTCCAAAGGGGGTAATCTTTTTTTTTTAAATATAGCTTAAATCGATTTAGCGAAGCATAAATCGATTACCGGGCCGGGTTTAAATGCGATTAAGAATATTTCTAAAAACCTTGGATCCCAGATTAAGCTGGAAGAAAACCTTAGCCCTAGACTATGTTGAGACGAGGGCCAGCAAGAAAAGAGAAGAGGAAGAACCACAGGGAAACCTTAGCCCCGTCCTAAGCTGAGAAGAGGAACCCCAGGAAAACCTCAGCCCCAGTCTAAGCTAACAAGAGCAACCCCAGGAAAACCTCAGCCCCAGTCTAAGCTAACAAGAGCAACCCCAGGAAAACCTCAGCCCCAGATTAAGCTGAGAAGAGGAACCCCAAACTAAGCTGAAACCCCAGGAAAACCTTAGCACCAGCGTAAGCTGAGGAGAGGAACCATAAGAAAGCCTTAGCCTCAGCCTAAGCTGAGGAGATGCATCTCAGGAACTCAGTGAACGCTACCTGAATATGAAGGAAAAAAATAAATGAAAATAAACACACACGATTTAACCCCATGAAAATATACGCATTCATACCAGCCAATATCATCAGCAGCCACGTACGAAACGCATCAGGGCGTAGCCAGGCGCCGTCCATACGCATTTTACGGGCCTGAGGGCGAGAACCTCATCAGTGTTTGGAGGTCTCTTAAACGCAACAGCCTTTGCCCACACACACACACACACACACACACACACACACACACAGACACACACACACACATCTGGTGCTTGCTGCTGCTTTACCCCCCATACCCCCCACCCCAACCCACCCAAACGACACCTGGCGACTTCATCCGACCCTCGAAGAGACGTGATCTTATTATTAGCACTTGGGAGACCTCCAGCAGGAGAGGTGTGGGAGGTGCTCGTGTGGGCGGCGGCGTGCGTGTGGTGGCGGTGTGGAGGGGAAAGACATATATACGTCACCTGTCATACGCTGTTCACCAGAACTGTGGGGCGTGTTCCCGGAAGCTCTCCATGTCCCCCGCCCAGCTCCTGCCAGCTAGCCACCCAGCCACCCAACCAACCTGCCATCCTGTGCCCTCCTCTGCCAAGGTGTCAAAAACCATGCCAGCGTGTCGCACACGTGCCCACGTGTCATGTTGCACCAAAACATGATGTCAGCCACCTAGGGTAGGCACTGGAGTCTTCAACAACCTCAGTTTTCCAAGATGACGTATTGTTTCCATAGGGAAGATGTAAAGGGTGAGGGGTATCATAGGGAAGATGTAAAGGGTGAGGGGTATCATAGGGAAGATGTAGAGGGTGAGGGATGTCATAGGGAAGATGTAGGGGGTAAGTGGGTATCATAGGGAAGATGTAGAGGGTGAGGGATGTCATAGGGGAGATGTAGAGGGTGAAGGGCGTTATAGGGAAGATGTAGAGGGTGAGGGGTGTCATAGGGAAGATGCAGAGGGTGAGGGGTATCATATGGAAAATGTAAAGGGTGAGTGGGTATCATAAGGAAGATGTAGAGGGTGAGGGGTATCATAGGGAAGATGTAGACGGTAAAGGGTGTCATGGGGAAGATGTAGAGGGTGTGGGGTATCATAGGGAGGATGTAGATGGTGAGTGGGTATCATAGGGAAGATGTAGAGGGTGAAGGATATCATAGGGAAAATGTAAAGGGTGAGTGGGTATCATAGGGAAGATGTGGAGGGTGAGTGGGTATCATAGGGAAGATGTAGAGGGTGAGTGGGTATCATAGGGAAGATGTAGAGGGTGAGTGGGTATCATAGGGAAGATGTAGAGGGCGAGTGGGTATCATAGGGAAGATGTAGAGGGTGAGTGGGTACCATAGGGAAGATGTAGAGGGTGAGTGGGTATCATAGGGAAGATGTAGAGGGTGAGTGGGTACCATAGGGAAGATGTAGAGGGTGAGTGGGTATCATAGGGAAGATGTACAGAGCGAGGGCAGCATAATCCCACACAGATTTATATGGCGGAACAAAAATAAACTTACAGACGTAAGTATCTATACGAAAAAGCAAGCACTTAAAACACACACACACACACACACACACACACACACACACACACACATACACAGTAATCACTCATCAAAAGAAGTGAGCAACGACTTATGTCATGACTGACGAACCACGTAACTAGCTGAAGAGTTCCAACCAGTTCGAGCCATAAGGACGCACGCGAGGCTAACTTAATCTACTCAATACCCAAAGTCGTTCAAAGTCCGCCGAGGCGGGTTATATACACCGTGCCAAAGTTACCCGAACTTACAAGCGAAACATAGATGCCAGACTGAAGCCGATCCACACCAGTCGGAAATTCAGGGGAAAAAAACAACAAAAGAATATTCATTTGAAAACCAATAGGTGGTGGTGGTACGTGGTGCTATTCAGTCCCCTCGTGCGTGTTAATGTCAGTGAACCATATGACCTTAAACCCGTCGTTTCACATAGGGAATTTCGCTCGAGAGAGAGAGAGAGAGAGAGAGAGAGAGAGAGAGAGAGAGAGAGAGAGAGAGAGAGAGAGACGTACAAATGGTACAAGTGGCGTAAGCAGCTACAGCAGTAAGAATGAGGGATGTGGATAATGTACTTTCTTGCGTGCATCAAGTAACGCAGGACATTTTGTATACATATATGTCTGTGTGTTACGTAACGTCATATAAACGTTTAAGATTTTTAAACTATCTTGTCATACAAACGTTTAAGGTTTTTAAACTACCTTTTCATATAAACATTTAAGATTTTTAAACTACCTTTTCATACTATCTTTTCATATAAACATGTATGATTTTTAAACTATCTTGTCATATAAACGTTTAGTTTAAGATTTTTAAACCATCTTTTCATATAAACGTGTAAGATTTTTAAACTACCTATTCATAGAAACGTTTTAAGATTTTTAAACAACCTATTCATATAAACGTTCAAGATTTTCAAACTATCTTTATCATCAAAAGGAGATTTCGAGACGTACACGTCTTTACTGCTGATTTGAGATTTCTATCCGTAATGTCCCACAGGAAGACAAGCTAGGAAGGCAGGATGAGTGGTATGGACGACGCCATTTTGAGGGGGGGGGGGGAAAAAAAGATAGGAAAGGAGGTTTTCGAACCATTGTTTACGGAGGGAACCACCACGCTCGTAGCCGCACCACGCTCAAGACCCACCAAGCCAGCCAGCAGCATCACGCTATTTCCGTAACACTTTATTCCTAACGAACGACATCAATAAGTCTCTCTCTCTCTCTCTCTCTCTCTCTCTCTCTCTCTCTCTCTCTCTCTCTCTCTCTCTCTCTCTCTCTCTCTCTCTCTATTTTCTTTCCTATATATAACTTTGGGTCAGAATGGCAATTAACCTTTAGGGGGGAAAAAATAATAATATTAATAAAAATAATAATAATTATAATAATTATAATAATAATAATAATAATAATAATAATAATAATAATAATAGTAATAATAATAATAATAATAATAATAATAATAATAATAATAATAGGGAGCGGGGGGCTGGAAATCCTCCCCTCTCACTTTTTTTTTTAATTTTCCAAAAGAGGGAACAGAGAAGGGGGCCAGGTGAGGATATTCCCTCAAGGGCCCAGTCCTCTGTTCTCAACGCTACCTCGCTAATGCGGGAAATGGCGAATAGTATGAAAGAAAAAAGAATAATAATAATAATGATAAAAGACTGCCATGCCTTTCATCTTAACTTTCCGCCTGTAGTTAAGAGGCAAATTACGCGTTCTTTTGAAAAGAAAAAAAAAAAAAAACTCGTAAACAACAACAACAACAACAAAATTGGCTTCGTCTCATGAGTGGTCTGGGGGAGGACGGTGAGAGTGGAGGGGAGTGTTCGAGATTGTTCTCCATTAAAAAGTTTTCTGATTCCGTAGACCATAATTAAACTTCACCCGGCCCCCCAAACCCACCCTACCCCTCCCGTCAAGGACATGGGTAGGGGAGTTCAACCTCCCGCTCCCCCAGGCAAACCTCTTCTATAGAACCATTTTCGACCCTTTTTTTTTTAAACAATTTCGTTCTTACGAACATGGATTGTACTGTGTGGACAAAAAAAGAGAAAATGATCGTCAAGAACGAATCTGTGTCTCGAACGGCTCGAAGCAGCAGCGTTACCAAGGTTCGAAAACGGGGACGGTTCCATTCTCTTGCTCTCTGGCGTACACAGAGTTACAAACACTGTAAAGAATATAATTAACCTCAGTTGTTTAGCTTATCGGAATATATATATATATATATATATATATATATATATATATATATATATATACCAAATGGCGTCCTAGCTTCCTCTCTTCGATGTATATCAACCGATTGTTATATTTCTCTCTCGTGTCTCCCCTGATGATGTGATTATTACACGAAAGTGCACTTGGGAGCTTGTGTTTCATTTTCCCCGAGGACTCACAGGAATATATATATATATATATATATATATATATATATATATATATATATATATATATATATATATATATATACGAAAGTCAAGTATTAAAGTTACCACTCACACATTTCGACAAAGCGAGCGTAAAAGAAAAGAATAAAAAGGGTCAGAAAAAAAGGTTTATTTCTAAAAAAAAAAAGATGTGAAAACACGATTTGATTCAAGTCGCGATGTCTTCTGACACCCTTGGGGGGGTGGAGGTTAGGGAGGTGGGATGTTGTAAGTTTCTATATAACACCGTGCTGCCTGAAGACACCCGACACCCACCCGACACCCATCCCAAGAGGCCATGTTATTGGCAGCCTCGGATCTCATAACACAGAGATACACACGTATCTGTTGTTCTGGTGGGGTGGGGTGGGGTGGGGTGGGTGTGTGGGTGTGTTTGTGTGCGTCTCTCTCTCTCTCTCTCTCTCTCTCTCTCTCTCTCTCTCTCTCTCTCTCTCTCTCTCTCTCTCTGCACGCTAAATTGGTTGCTATTGACGCGTCTCGCGCAAGAATTCAGTTCCCTTCCAGAGTTATTGTCAATGGTTTTCTTTTTTTTCATTCTTTTTTTCTTTGTTTTTTTTTTTGCTGTTCCTCTGGATCAGGGTGTTATTACAAACACCAGTGCCAGCTACCATGACCCCGAGTGCCAGCTACCATGACCCCGAGTGCCAGCTACCATGACCCCGAGTACAAGCTACCATGGCCCTGAGTGCCAGCTACCATGACCCCGAGTATAAGCTACCATGGCCCCGAGTGCCAGCTACCATGACCTCGAGTGCCAGCTACCATGACCCCGAGTGCCAGCTACCATGGCCCCGAGTGCCAGCTACCATGGCCCCGAGTGCCAGCTACCATGACCTCGAGTGCCAGCTACCATGGCCCCGAGTGCCAGCTACCATGGCCCCGAGTGCCAGCTACCATGGCCCCGAGTGCCAGCTACCATGGCATCGAGTGCCAGCTACCATGGCCCCGAGTGCCAGCTACCATGACCCCGAGTGCCAGCTACCATGGCCCCGAGTGCCAGCTACCATGGCCTCGAGTGCCAGCTACCATGACCCCGAGTGCCAGCTACCATGACCTCGAGTGCCAGCTACCATGGCCCCGAGTGCCAGCTACCATGGCATCGAGTGCCAGCTACCATGGCCCCGAGTGCCAGCTACCATGACCCCGAGTGCCAGCTACCATGACCCCGAGTGCCAGCTACCATGGCCTCGAGTGCCAGCTACCATGGCCTCGAGTGCCAGCTACCATGACCCCGAGTGCCAGCTACCATGGCCTCGAGTACCAGCTACCATGGCCTCGAGTGCCAGCTACCATGGCCCCGAGTGCCAGCTACCATGGCCTCGATTGCCAGCTACCATGACCCCGAGTGCCAGCTACCATGGCCTCGAGTGCCAGGTACCATGACCCCGAGTGCCAGCTACCATGACCCCGAGTACCAGCTACCATGACCTCGAGTGCCAGCTACCATGGCCCCGAGTGCCAGCTACCATGGCCTCGAGTGCCAGCTACCATGGCCCCGAGTGCCAGCTACCATGGCCTCGAGTGCCAGCTACCATGACCCCGAGTGCCAGCTACCATGGCCTCGAGTGCCAGGTACCATGACCCCGAGTGCCAGCTACCATGGCCCCGAGTATAAGCTACCATGGCCTCGAGTGCCAGCTACCATGGCCCCGAGTGCCAGCTACCATGACCCCGAGTGCCAGCTACCATGGCCCCGAGTACAAGCCATCATGACCCCGAGTGCCAGCTACCATGGCCCCGAGTACAAGCCATCATGGCCCCGAGTGCCAGCTACCATGGCCCCGAGTACAAGCCATCATGGCCTCGAGTGCCAGCTACCATGGCCTCGAGTGCCAGCTACCATGACCCCGAGAGCCAGCTACCATGAAGCTTTCTGCTAACTACCATTGCTCGTCTGCCAACGGCCATGACCTCGAATTTCTAACCACCAGTGACCCCAAATACTAAGCACCAGTGACCACAATTGCCAAGTGACCAGGATTCCAATCCACATGACAACTAACACCTAACCACGAGATTAGTTGACCAATTAATGAAAACTACCGTCCTGCCCCACTGTTACAGCCACCGTGACAAGCCATGACTGAATATAGAATAACTCTCCTCTTTATGGCCTGGAAGTCAGTCGACATGACACACTTCCCTGTCTGTACTGGACGCGTATCGAATATGATATGGCAATGCTTCGTGTGTGTGTGTGTTCGTGTGTGTGTGTGTGTTGTGTGTGTGTGTGTGTGTGTGTGTGTGTGTGTGTGTGTGTGTGTGTGTGTATTACTGTGACTTCTGACCTTGCTTATAAACAGGTCATGACTCGCTCTTAGCTACAGTCTGATATACAAACCACTTTATCATAATAATAATAATAATAATAATAATAATAATAATAATAATAATAATAATAATATATCAGATATTATTATTATTGTTATTATTATCATTACTATTATTATTATTATTATTATCATTATCATTATTATTATTACTATTATTGTTATCATAATTACTATTATCATTTTCATCATTATTATTATTTCATTACTATCATCACTATCATTATTATTATCATAATTATTATCATTATCATAATTATTACTATTATTATTATTATTATTATTATTATTATCATTATTATTATTATTATCATCACTATCATTATTATCATTACTATCATTATCATCATTATTATCATTACTTTTATTATTATAATTATCATTATCACTCATTATCATCATAATTATCATTATTATCATTATTATTATCATTATTTCTCACCCTTGCAGATCCACTTGCACGAAAAAGAATTCATTTAGAGTAATTTGCATACAAAATGGTTATGGCGCAAAAATATATATACATATAAAAATGAAAATCGCAAAATATGCAGAAGATATGAAACCCACATATACACATATATATGAAACACCTCATTATACAATGTTTATATTCCATTCATATATATATATACTCCAAACAATTTCCTTTCTATATGAACCAAATCGCGCTGCCAGATTTTCACACACGGTGCTGTAAGCTTACCGAATATTAGTCGAATATCTACGCAGGATATTCCATACGATATACAATGACGGTTAGGTGAAGTATTCCACTGGTGATGGGGTCGGGGAGGAGGGAACGTCGCCTCGGGATGGGGGTCAAGTCGCGTGCTGAGTTTACTAAATATATGAGAAAAAATGAAATTGAATGAGATGAAATAGATTGATTAAAATCTGTCTCTTCTCTAGTACGTCATCATATCCTCAGTGCAAGAATAATACGATTTCTAGAACACACACACACACACACACACACACACACACACACACACACAAACACACACACATACATACATACACACTCACACACACATACATACACACACACAGACACACACACACACACACACACACACACACACATACATACAGATACAGAAACACACACACACACATACACACACACACACACACACACACACACACACACACACACACACACACACACACACATACATACATACATACATACATACACACAAACACACAAACACATATACACACACACACACACAGACACCCACACACACATACACACACACACATACATACATACATACATACACACACACACACACACAGACATACACACACACACACACATACACACACACATACAAACATACATACATACATACACACACACACACACAGACACATACACACACACACACACAGACACCCACACACACACATACACACACACACACACACACACACACACACACACACAACACAATACACCAGTGACTAGGGCCGAACACACCTGCCTGGTATCCCTCTCCACTTGTACTGTATTTGGGTAACTCTGAGAGCATCGGATCATGTTCAGGCATAAATAAGCGTCTCTAGACGACCCTCCCCCCCCTCACCCCACACACACACACACACACACACACACACACACACATCTTGCCCTTGAGGGAGTAATCCCTTTCGCTCTCCGCCCGACGGTGCGAGGGAGAACTTCAAAGGATAACGACTATCGCACGCTTGTACACTAACGACTATCGCACGTTCGTACACTAACGACTATCAAACGTTTGTACACTAACGACTAGCGCACGTTTGTACACTGACGACTATCGCACGCTTGTACACTAACGACTATCGCACGTTCGTACACTAAACGACTATCGCACGTTCGTACACTAACGACTATCGCACGTTCGTACACTAAACGACTATCGCACGTTCGTACACTAACATATCTCTTGTGATGTGCGATGGAAGTCGAAGATGATGAGGAAGGAACTGAGTGGGTGCCGTTGGGAGAAATACCTTTACTAAGTATGATAAACACATCTTCTGTGCACTCCTTCACAAGGAAAACATTTTCCATGGACTCCTTGAGAAGGAACACGTCTTCTAAGGACTCCTTCCGAAGGAACATATCTTCTACGGAGTGTTTCAGAAGGAACACATATGTGCCCTTATGAAGTATCAGTGTTACAGTCTTACGCATCTGTGTTACAGATCCCAAACGCCTACTCGTCAAACCACTGTGTAAATGAAATACATAACGTCTAGGATGCAAAGTGAATACAGTAAATTCAGTACAAGAAGGATGTGTGTGTGTGTGTGTGTGTGTGTGTGTGTGTGTGTGTGTGTGTGTGTAAGGGGTGCGTCATGTGAGCAAGGGGACCACTTGATACAACACTGTCGTCATCCACAATACCTCAGTGTCAACACGGACGCGTGGCACCATCCAAAGACCACTGTAGCAATGACAGTCACCATATATACACCATCTGTAGACCTTCCCACCCACCCACCCACTGCCAAAGACCCAGCTGCATCCACCGTCATCTTCACCATCCACGTCACTACCTGCCCCAAAGTCACTATCGACTCGCTACACCATCATCATCATCATCCAGGGACATCACTATCACTGACCGCTAGGCTAATCCGTACCAACACACCTTTTTCACCACCGAGGCCCACACTCGTGTCGGAAGCTACCCACCACAACAGACCATAAAACTCTTGTTATTACGCGACAAACACATACAAAAAATACATGAGAACCAAGATTGTGGCAGAGGAGTGTTGTGAGGCTCATATCCCTCATCAACAGCATCCCGATCCACTCACATGAGGCGTTTCCAGGAGAGAGGCATCGTATACCTTAAAAGACTCCCTCCTTCCCTCAACCTGGAGTATTGGATGCTGCAGTGTGTCCCTCCCCCTCCGTATGTACGAGACATACGGAGGAAGAAATGCCATCTCTCATGATGACCCTGGGAGGTATATGGAGGCCAACATTCGCCTTCACCCTCACTACAGCTACCTGGGCATTTGAGGGAGGAGTACTGGATGTATGCCTCCATGGCAGACGAGGGACGCGAGATGCCTGCAGACATACTGTGATGTTCTGTGTACCCTATCAAGGAAAAATAATGACCTGATCTACGCTTTTTTCCTTTCTCTTTTCCTCTCTCTCTCTCTCTCTCTCTCTCTCTCTCTCTCTCTCTCTCTCTCTCTCTCTCTCTCTCTCTCTCTCTCTTCACTAATACCAGGAAATTAACATTCAGCTTCTTCAATATGAAAGCAAAATGAATACATTTTCATTAGCATAACTGAGCAATGTGATCGCTCACGCAGGAAAAGGCGAGCATTAATATATATATATATATATATATATATATATATATATATATATATATATATATATATATATATACGCACACACATGATGATGTGAGGATTACACGAAAGTGCACTTGGGAACTTATCGTGTTTCATTTTCCCCGGAGACTCATAGGAATATATATATATATATATATATATATATATATATATATATATATATATATATATATATATATATATATATATATATATATATATATATGGACATTCACTGCCCCTATGCCGAGTCAACTTACATAACAAGATACATAGATATGAGCTTGATAGATTCGCCCCTGTAAACCCCCAGTTCAGCACATGGTAAGCAGGTTGAACCCTGTACCCTTACGGGTCAACTACTTTAAAACGACACGAAAACGTAATTAGAGGTGATTATCAGTGGCTTGTCCCTGGCGAGGTCACAGCGTTCATCTCCATTATCCTCCTATCCCAACTCTGATACGTAATCACCTCTGTCCCCTTGAATACAAGGGGGTGAAATATATATATACATATATATATATACATATATATATATATATATATATATATATATATATATATATATATATATATATATATATATATATATATATATCCCAGACGATTCACATGCCCTGGTTCACTCCACTGACAGCACATCGACCCCGGTATACGACATCGGTCCAGTTCACTCTATTCCTTGCACGCCTTTCACCCTCCTGCATGTTCAGGCCCCGATCGCTCAAAATCTTTTTCACTCCATCCTTCCACCTCCAATTTGGTCTCCCACCTCTCCTCGTTCCCTCTAACTCTGACGCATAT
>NC_092255.1:15310562-15318062 GCF_036320965.1 Panulirus ornatus
CACCTACGGCTGCCGAAGCCACGGGGATTCTACCCCTTTCGCTTCCTAAAGCCTCGTCCCTTTGAATGGTCAGGTCTACAAGCGAAGTGATATGAGATATGAGTTATCTCATTCCTTAGCCTGTTAGCCTGTTATGTTACCGGGCTTGTTTCTAACCGTGCCGCTGTGGCTGCTAAAGAAAATCACTTCGACTGTCAACTCTCTGATCAATTCTCACCTACAAGTATTTTCGTCGTACTTACAGAACCGTCGTTGTCCAGTGATGAAGCGCTCGCTGTCTTACCTGTAAAAGACAAGAAACTGTTTAATATGCAAGTTAATGAATTTATGAATAAAAGTATTTAGATTAGTACAAGAAACACACACACACACTTATATATATATATATATATATATATATATATATATATATATATATATATATATATATATATATATATATATATTTCTTCTTTCATACTATTCGCCATTTCCCTCATTAGCGAGGTAGCGTTAAGAACAGAGGACTGGGCCTTAGAGGGAATATCCTCACCTGGCCCCCTTCTCTGTTCCTTCTTTTGGAAAAAAAAAAAAAAAGTCCAGAAATATACAAACAAACAGACCCCCCCCCCCCCGTCTCCATTTCACAGACGAGTATATAAATCATACTCACATACCCATGACGCATCTAATTTACTATACAGCATACTCACACGTGTTTCTCTTCCCGGTAAAATCAATCATGCAAGAAACCCAGAGCTCCAGACATGTCAGCAAATAACTGACTATGCATTTTCCTGTCGTTCTAACAG
Organism: Panulirus ornatus; assembly: GCF_036320965.1. Taxonomy (NCBI): domain Eukaryota; kingdom Metazoa; phylum Arthropoda; class Malacostraca; order Decapoda; family Palinuridae; genus Panulirus; species Panulirus ornatus. Next base: position 15,311,354 of record NC_092255.1, read on the forward strand.
CCTTTTAAAACACGCCCGCACACTGAAACGTATACTGGGAAATTTTTTCGATAATAAGAGAGAGAGAGAGAGAGAGAGAGAGAGAGAGAGAGAGAGAGAGAGAGAGAGAGAGAGAGAGAGAGAGAGAGAGAGAGAGGAAGTAATTAGCAAGTCTTTTGATCAGGTGATAAGAAGACATAATTAGAGTATGGTGGTAATTATGTTCTATGAAGAGACGTGTTCGAGGCCACACCGTTTAAGGGATGGCTGGTCTCAAAGGAAGTGTTGTCATTATTGCTTCTTACGAACAAATTCTACTGAAACACAGACGGACGAACGTCAACGCATGTTGTAGAAAACGCAAGGAGGTTGACCATACTGCGCAACAGTATATAGATGGGGCAGTGAATTCCCAGTGTTGATCTACAGGGAACAGTATGTCTGGGAACACTGTCTTCTCTGTTCATTGAATCAATCCTGGATGAACTTCGCATCTAGAACATGTGAAGAACCTGTTCTTCAACTTTAATAACATCTTCGAAGATCAACCTTTCATGTAATTTTTCATAAACATTATTGTGTGTAAGGTGAAGAAAGTTTACTCACACGTTATCGAGTTATGTTATGGCATTCAAAATTTGGATTTCAGAAGAAGAGCTTCCTTCTTCGTAACGAAGCTTCGAAACCCGTCACCGAAGACACGTGCACGCATGGTGGACGGTGTGCGGGGGTGGTCGAATCCAATCTGCGCGGTTGGCGGAGCTGTGGGATCCAGGACCAGCTGTAGCTCAAGGGGGGAGAGTATTCAAGGAAGAGGATCAAAACTTAGTTAACAACTTGCGTGATCTGATTCAAAAGAAACTCTGTCGACACGCACAGCCCAAAGTTTATTGCACAAGTTTTGGAGAATGTCATTTAGTCCCCTGGAGGACGAAGTAGCCATGGCCCTGAGGGACGAACGATAAGGCCAAGGCCTTGAGGACTAACTATATATGGCCCTTGGGGACGAACTAGGTATGGCCCTTAAGGACGAATTAGGTATGGCTCTTGAGGACGAACGATATGGCCCTTGAGGACGAGTGGTAGTCCCCTTGAGGACGAGCAGGAATGGCTCTTGAGGACGAAGTAAGCATGGCCCTCGAGGACGAACGGCATGGCCCTTGAGGACGAGCGGTAATCCCCTTGAGGACGAGTAGTAATGGCCCTTGAGGACGAACGGTAAGACGCTTTAAGTACGCTGTTACGACACTTGAAGACGATAGTACGACTCTCAAGGACAAACGGGACGACCCCTGAGGACTGTGGTACGACACTTGAGAACGACCGTTGAGAACCTCTGTATGGTACATGGTGGATGACGGCCCCGACCCTTGAGGGCGACGGCCCAGACCCTTGAGGGCGACGGCACGACTCCCCGAGGACGACGGTAAGGCCCTTCAAGACGACGGCACGACCCTGGAGCACTACGAAACGGTACGACCACTGAGCACGACGATACGATCTTTATGAGCCAGGTCAAAGACAAGTCGACCATACCTAAGGGTCGTACTGTCATTCTAAGTGCCGTTCCGCCGTGCTCAAGGGTCGTACCGCCGTGTTCAAGGGTCGCTCCGCTGTGTTCAAGGGTCGTACCACCGTGTTCAAGGGTCGTACCGCTGTGGTGAAGAGGACAATAACAACATCACCAGAGTATACAAAAAAATAAATCATCCTCAAAAGATAAAAAAAAAAAAGGCATCTTTTTTTTTCTTCACTATCATTCCATCCTTATCCTGGAGTGTGGTTGACCTGGTGCCCTGTGAGGAGCGGCGGGGCCACCAGACCTGGTACGAACCAGGGTCGGTCAATACGACCAGGGACAACCAATCCACCTTCAGCACGATCTTGGGGTTCACTCAACCGAAGGCATCGGTGGAGAGGACAATACGCGACCTTAAACAAAAATAGTCAAACCAGGTCGTAAATCACCACTCCCTTTTTATTAAAGCCCACCCCCAACCCACCCTTTAATTGTGCTATTATTAAGCCCCCTCCCACTTCACCAACCCACCCTTTAATTGTTCTATTACTAAGGTAACTCTGGCTTCAGTTTCAGCACCTCCTACATCACCGCCCGACCAGTTCCTCCTTCCAGCTGGCACACGCGAACCCGGCGCCTTCTGCACTTGGCATCGCCCCTGCTACTACTGCCCTCCCTCCGTTTTGAAATGCGTATGACAAACTGCCCCCTACAAACTACTCTTAGGTAACTAACTTCATTCCCAGAACCCGTCGGGAGGCGGGGAGAGAGAGAGAGAGAGAGAGAGAGAGAGAGAGAGAGAGAGAGAGAGAGAGAGAGAGAGAGAGAGAGAGAGTGGACCAAATCCATCCCTGTCATATATGGGCTCACAGCTAGTAGTTGCCATCGTGCGTTGTGACTGCCAAGACATACGTATGGGAAAAATCAAGGGACGCGGGTCTGTAGGATTCCAGTGGCGGAGGTCACTAGACTTTCCTCCGAGCACACGTGTGTGTGTGTGTGTATCTTCGTAAAAACTACAAAGTTTATATGGGCGTGAAAACTAAGACAAAATAGAAATGTGAGTTTTGAGGAGTTTTTTCCGACTTTCAAAGTATACTTCAAGTTGCAGGATTCTATTTTGAAAGATATTGGAAGCTTGATGGTTTATATGGATATGTGCGTGTGTGGGCGTTTATGTATATACATGTGTATGTGGGTGGGTTGGCCCATTCTTACGCCAGTTTCCTTGCGCTACCTCGCTAACGCAGGAGACAGCCACTAAGTATAAAAAAAAATTACATTATATATATATATATATATATATATATATATATATATATATATATATATATATATAATATATATATATATATATATATATATATATATATATATATATATATATATATATAAACAGGCTGTGAATTTGTCCACGTTAGGCAACCAAATGCATAAGGCAAAGAGGTTTACGCTGAGGGCAAACCGGAAGGCAACTTTCTAGTTTCTAACACGAACTAACAAGTGTCGAATCTAAGTATATTTTTGAGAGAGAGAGAAATACAGAGACCGCAAAGGGATCTTTGAAACCGATGACGTTAACCCGATCACCTAAACTAACCCGTCTCTCTCAAAGAGACCACCCGATTAACTAGAAACCGCGAGAGTGTGGTGTCTTGAAACCCAGAGAACACCCGATCAAACCACAGACCGCTCAAAGATGTAACAAAGAGAAACCTGAAATAGAATAAAATCATACCACACGAAACAGAATGAAATCAAAACACGAATACTTCTTGTCTTTGACCCTTCCTCTCTCTCTCTCTCTCTCTCTCTCTCTCTCTCTCTCTCTCTCTCTCTCTCTCTCTCTCTCTCCCCAACACCTCAATTGACCGACCCGATGATGAAGGCCGCCGCACCCATAAAGACGGAAGTCGTTTAATAAGTCCCCCAAACTAGGCTGTCGCGTTTACCACCATTCAGGGCGAGACGGGTGCGCGCGTGTGCCATCCCTGGGTCACTGGTTAGGATTGGATCGTGGCTCTTTCATCACAACCGGTTGGCCCGGCCGGTTATACAATAACTGGAACCGCCTCTCTCTCTCTCTCTCTCTCTCTCTCTCTCTCTCTCTCTCTCTCTCTCTCTCTCTCGGGTCGGCTACACCAGCGGGGGAGGAGCAGGTTACAGTAGAGACACGACAATGATGATGCATTTGCGCGCCTTGCGTCTCTCTCTTCGCCTCGTCTATCTTTCCTCTGTAAGAGGTCGAAGAAGAATGTTCCGTGACAGTCTTAAAGAAAAAAAAAAACCCGAGGATAATGGTCAAATGGTGTATTTCCAAGGACGGATGGACTTAGGTAGTGGACGTAGGGAATGTAATGAATAATCCTCATACACCTACAGGATCCTGCCTGGGAAAATGGTATATGTCAGGGTGTGTAGTATCAAGGAGGAAGGACCTGGGTGCTGGATGTCTGGTATGTATGTATAAGCTATCATCATACAACCATACGATCCTTCGTGTGTGTATGTGTGTGTGTGTGTGTGTGTGTGTGTGTGTGTGTGTGTGTGTGGGAGGGGAGGTATAACCTGCAGGTTCAAAGGCTCCGCTGCAAGCAAGCAGGAGTAATGCCTTGGTGTGGTGGAAGTAAGAAGGAGGAAGACCCCTTTATGTGGTGATGGCTGGGATATAAAGGGATGAGGACTGTCGGGGTTTATGGAAGGTATTGGGTGGTGGCGCTGACGAGATGAAAAAAGAAAAAATAATCTGATGAGGGAATAAAGAAGTGACGGTGTCAAGCAAGGTTTCCTGACCAGCGAATTCAATGACCCGCGGTCTTCACTGCCCAGCAGGTGATTGCAGCTAGCCATCAGCAGCGAACTGGGTCCAACGGCGATTTTTAAGTACCGAGCACTTCAGAGCTCTGATGTCATATATTCAAAAACACAGACCCTATTATTCGTGGCTTCTCGGCGACTCAGACGCGGCGAAGTGGACAAAGAACGAATTCTTGCCAAACACAGACCCTATTCGTGGCTTCTTAGACGCGGCGAAATGGACAAAGAAAAGAATTCTTGCCAAACACCGACCATGAGCGTCTCCTGTGTTATACCTACGTGTGGCAAGTCACTGCAACGAAATCCTGTCGATCCTGGGAATAACACGAACATACAGATCAAGTCTTGCTCTACGAGTTTGCCTCTGTGTGTGTCTGTTAAAGCCCCGCGTATAGAAACCATCCCGTGTGCCAAATATAAAGGGCTTCTGATGGGCTGGCTTAAGTGCGCGCTGGAGCTAAGGAAAATGCCTCCTAATTAATGGGAGAGACTATCCAGCAAAGGAGCACAATGGTTAATGACGGGGATAATGCTTTGGGGATTACAACGATTATGGCTGGGGTGTTGGTATGTGGGAACTCCCAGAGAGAGAGAGAGAGAGAGAGAGAGAGAGAGAGAGAGAGAGAGAGAGAGAGAGAGAGAGAGAGAGAGAGAGAGGCGAGGTGGCCGTGGTATAATATGTGGCGGTGGGCAGAGATGATGACGGGCACATGACTACACATGACTGCACTGTGAGTAAAGGGAGTGTGTGTGTAGTGTGTGTGTGTGTGTGTGTGTGTGTGTGTGTGTGTGTGTGTGTGTGTGGTGAAATACTTCGTGAGTGAGGATGTATCTGGGTTAATACAACGTGTGTGGACGTGGTGTTCCCGATGTGTCCATGATGGAAAATGGCATATCCACGTATATTCACTCGATTTATTATACCTGATCGCCATTTCCCGCATAAGCGAGGTAGCGCTAGGAAACACACGAATAATGGACCATCCACTCATATACACATATACATACAGAAACGTCCATAAACGCACATATAAATACGTATACATATCAACATATACATACACATACATACACACACACACATATACATATTTACACACATATATATTCATGCCTTCATCCATTCCTGTCGCTACCCCGCCACACAGGAAACAGCGTCGCTACCCCCAGCTTCAGCGAGGTAGCGCCAGGAAAACAGACAAAAAAAAAAGGCCACATTTCGTTCACACTCAGTCTCTAGCTGTCATGTGTAATGCACCGAAACCACAGCTCCCTATCCACCACGTCCAGGCCCCGACCGACCTTTCCATGGTTTACCCCAGACGGTTCACATGCCCTGGGGACTAACCTATCATTAACTGACGTCACATTTGCCAACTCACCTGTCAATGAGTAAAGGCAGTTCAGGACGTGCCCCAGGAGGAGCTTATGTGGCATCCAATTCTATTGACAAAGGAAACATAAGATCCGTGTTAGCATTGGGAAGGTCTGTGGGACCTGGTTATGGACTGGACGAGAGTTGTGGTTTCCGTGCACTGCCCATGACAGCTAGAGAATGGACGTGAGCAAAATATGGCCTCTTCCCCCCCCCCCCCCCCCTCCCGGTCTGTTCCTGGCGCTACTTCGTTAACGCGGGAAACGGCGAAGAAGTATAAGAGAAAGAGGGAAAATTTAATATCCGATGCAAATGGATTTTTTTTTGTTTCCTTTTTCCTTTTCGGCTGTGGATGGAGAACTTACAAGGAACAGAATTTTCAGAAATGGTTTTCGTATTATTCGTTATGGCGTATCATGAACAGAACAGAATAAATCAATGCTCATTACGCAATATAGTGTTTGTAGTTCAACACATAGGTCTTATTTTCATGCACATTCGTGACTGAGTCCCCCCCACTCACCTACATTCGTGACTGAGTCACTCACCAACATTCGTGAGCGAGTCCCCCCACTCACCTACATTCGTGACTAAGTCCCCCCCTTCTCACCTACATTCGTGATCGAGTCCCCCTTCTCACCTACATTCGTGAGTCCCCCCCACTTACCTACATTCGTATCTGTCCCCCTCCCCCCACTCACCTACATTCGTGACCTAGTTCCCCCTTCTCACCTACATTCGTGACCTAGTTCCCCCTTCTCACCTACATTCGTGAGCGAGTCCCCCGACACTCATCCACACTGGGGACCCAAATCCTGCTCACCATGAATCACTTACAGTGCTCAGCAACGACAGATACTCGGCAGATCTCCTGCCTCCTCCTCCTCCTCGTCCTACCATGAATAATTCCCTCATTTCCAGCACTGACCTCCTCCTCCTCCTCCTCCTACCTCCTCATCTTTCCTACCTCCTCCTTCTTCCTACCTCCTCCTACCTCCTCTTCCTCCTCCTACCTCCTC